>NW_028142054.1:105000-288146 GCF_055691185.1 Crinia signifera | reverse complement strand
TCTGTCTCGATTGGGCCTGTCACCGCGAGATTTCGGGACGCATTCCTTTAGAATAGGTGCCGCTACTGCGGCAGCTGAAGCCGGCTGGTCGGTTGAGGACATAAAATTCCTAGGGAGATGGCGCTCAGCGAGCTACAAGAAGTATATCAGGCCACATCTGCTATCATAAGTCTTTCTGAGTTGTCTGTTTGTGACTGTCGTGTTGATGGATGGTCATTTGTTTACCCTTCCCTATGTCCTCCCTACTCGGGGGCTTAACTACGCTCTGCTATTGGGCCAGCGTCCGGAGTTTTCCCGCTTTTTGCCTGATCTGACGGACTGAATTTGGTGCTTATTAATTTGGCTATAGTCTAATTAAAAGTCCCTCAGCAGGTCTAGTCGTTTTTTCTCCGGCCGAGTACACCTTTCATCCCTTTCCTTTCCAAGACCCGGCCCTTCCCCCTGTTTGTCTCTTTCCTTTTGTGTCCTGGTATGGCTCCAATCGTGATTGGAGCATGTCTTAGGCACTGTTTGAAAGTGCCTCGAATAGTCATACCAAATTTGTTTTTTCTTTTTGGCAGATCCTCATAAATATGTAAAGGGGCTCCCAATTTTAACAGTCCATTCTAACCCCCATTTCATTTCTCTTGCATCTCTTCCCTTAGGTCTGGGAATGGATAGACTCCAGGTGTGGGTAGTCGGTCACTCATAGTTACATAGTTACATAGTAGGTAAGGCTGAAAAAAGACTTGCGTCCATCTAGTTCAACCTGGTATAGATATCCATTGCTGATTTGGTAGGTTCTGGTATTTACAGACGAATTATATTTCTTATTTGTACCCATGGATGTTTTTCTCCAGTAAATGTTTGTCCAACTTTGCCTTGAACGCATTTAATGAGCCAGCCATTACCACCTCTCTGGGAAGAGAGTTCCAGAGTTTGACTGTTCTGACCGTAAAGAAATTCTTTCTACTAGCTGAATGAAATCTTTTTTCTTCTAATCTATACTCATGCCCTCGCGTCCTAGATTCCTTTCTAGTAGAAAATAGGGTTTGTGACAGTTCCTTATATTGGCCCTTGATATACTTGTACATGTTGAGCATGTCCCCCCTTAAACGTCTCTTTTCTAATGTAAATAGTCCCAAATTGCTTAATCTCTCCCCGTAGCTTAAATTCTCCATTCCCCTAATAAGCTTTGTTGCTCGCCTTTGGACTTTTTCTAATTCTATGATGTCCTTTTTATAGTGTGGGGCCCAGAACTGTACTCCATACTCTAGGTGAGGTCTCACCAATGCTTTATATAGTGGCATAATTACCCTTGAGTCCCTAGTTTCCATTCCCCTCTTAATACATGCCAGAATTTTGTTGGCCTTTTTTGTAGCTACATTACAATGGGCACTACATCCTAGATTGCTGTCTATTTGGACTCCTAGATCCTTTTCAAGTATGGAATTACCCAGTTCCTCTCCGCTAAGGTTGTAACTTGCACACTGGTTGTGTCTCCCAAGGTGCATAACCTTACATTTATCTACATTGAACCTCATCTTCCATTTTTTAGCCCACTCATCTAGAATTGCAAGATCATTTTGAAGCATGGTGACATCTTCTGGTGATTTGATGACTTTGCTAAGTTTTGTATCGTCCGCAAAGATGGATACATTGCTGAGTAACCCTATCCCAATATCGTTAATAAAAATGTTAAACAAAATGGGCCCCAAAACCGAGCCCTGGGGCACTCCACTTAGTACCGGTATCATATCTGATACGGCACCATTCACAACCACTCTTTGTTCTCTATTACATAGCCAATTCCCTACCCATCTGCAGATATTTTCACCCAATCCTAGGTTCTCCATTTTATTAATCAATCTCTTGTGTGGGACAGTATCAAATGCTTTAGCGAAATCTAGGAAAATCACATCTACAGCATTTCCATTATCGAGGTTTTTGCTAACCTCTTCATAGAACCCTAGTAGATTAGTTTGGCATGAACGATTTTTCACGAACCCATGTTGGTTAGTACTGAGTAGACGGTGATGATCTAAATATTCCTGGATACCATCCCTTAAAAATCCTTCAAATAGGTTACCCACAATTGATGTTAAACTAACGGGTCTGTAATTAGCGGGATCTTCCTTTTTTCCTTTTTTGAATATTGGCACTACCTCTGCTATTCTCCAATCTTTTGGTACTATACCTGACGATAGTGACTTGCTAAAGATATAAATGTAGGGGGGTAGCTAGTTATCCCTTAATTCCATTAATACCCTCGGATGAATCCCATCTGGCCCTGGTGACTTATTTGTTTTGAGTTTGCTTAGCCTCAGTATTATTTCCTTCGGCGTGAAATCCACAATGAGATCTGGCTTATTTGTCCCGTTTGTGGTAAATGTTCGTTCCACAGTCTGCTCTCCCTTAGTAAAATACTGATGAGAAGAACTCATTTAACAGTTTTGCTTTTCCCTTGTCCTCAGTAACACTTTTTCCACTCATTCGTCTACTGGGCTGTTAGGCTAGCTAGCACAGGTAAGGGTCCCCCTCTGCCGCCATCGGATTAATTAGGTGGTTAGGGGTACGGGGTATGTCCTGGAGGGCCCTTAGGAATTCACTGTGGCATTACGCACGCAAGTACGGTTTACCATCAGTACTAGTGCTTCACTTGGGAGGCAATGATCTAGGGGAAAATACCTCAGTTAGAGCTGCGCAACTGGATTTTAGAGGATCTGGCGGCCATTAGATCGGCCTGGCCCACATGCACCATCGTGTGGTCATTTATCGTTCCCCGGCAATGTTGGAGGGGGTTAATAATCCTAAGGCAATTGATGAATCCAGGAAGAAGCTTAATGCGGCAATAGCTAGATGGGTGTTAGCTTCCGGAGGGGCAGTGGTTGCTCATGATAGGATCAGGTTTGGACATAAACACCTTTTCCGGCCTGATGGGGTTCATCTGGTTGATGAGGGACTCTTTATGTTCTTGGAGGATCTGTTGATAGGTATTGAGTCAATAGTCTAGATGGTGGCGGTGCGGGGTTCCTTTGGTACCCCGCTCTGGCGGGAAAGAACGGCAGTTTTTCAATAAATTAGTTAGATATCAGTTATTGAGTTTACGTACTCGGCTTGTTTTCGGTGCACTCACCTCTCATTCATTTAGGCATGTTGCTGTAACACCCGTGTCGGGTTCAGCAACCTCACCCGGAGGGGTGGGTAGTAAAGGGGGCGAGGTTGAGTTGGATACCGCTTGTTATGAGTTAGGCCTGTTACGTGGGTAGTTGGGTGGAGTTTAGTTAGTAGCCGTTCTTTCTTGGCCACCATTAATTAATAAATTAATAAAATAATAAAAATAAATAATCAAAAATTCTACAAAAATAAATCAGTTAACAAGTTCTGCCAAACCTAAGTCTCCGAGTCATTATTTCAGGTATTATATTAAGGAAATGTTTATATGTTTAAGTGACACACCTGGAGAAGGACATGTAAGGTGATGGGATGTTTAGAATACGGAGTGCCTGCATAGGCATGTAGAGGGTTAAACATCCCTCAGCTGCGTGTCAGAGAGCAGGTGACTCGGGGACCCTATGGGAAAGGGAGGTTTGGTCAGAGGAAGAAGGATCATAGGGGCAGGAAGGGAGGAGGCTTCCTCTTCTTCCTGCAGAATTTCCCGCCCGCCCTCCCCTTTTTTTGGGTTTGGGTGGGGGATAGTGGTTGTTTAAGCGCGTTAGCTGATAGGCGGGAAAGAACGACAGTTTTTCAATAAATTAGTTAGATATCAGTTATTGAGTTTACGTACATGGCTTGTTTTCGGTGCACTCACCTCTCATTCATTTAGGCATGTTGCTGGTAACACCCGTGTCGGGGTCAGCAACCTCACCCGGAGGGGTGGGTAGTAAAGGGGGCGAGGTTGAGTTGGATACCGCTTGTTATGAGTTAGGCCTGTACGTGGGTAGTTGGGTGGAGTTTAGTTAGTAGCCGTTCTTTCTTGGCCACCATTAATTAATAAATTAATAAAATAATAAAAATAAATAATCAAAAATTCTACAAAAATAAATCAGTTAACAAGTTCTGCCAAACCTAAGTCTCCGAGTCATTATTTCAGGTATTATATTAAGGAAATGTTTATATGTTTAAGTGACACACGCTGGAGAAGGACATGTAAGGTGATGGGATGTTTAATCTAATCCATCTGATACACAGTGTGTTATTATGTCCGACTCCTCTACGAAGGCTGCCCGTACTGATGTGCCTGCGGCCGCTATACATGCATCCTGTGACGCTGAAAACCCTATGGCTCTGTTTCTTTATTTGTCCGGGACTTGTACACACAGGACTCTACTCTAGCTAATGTAGCTCCTTTAAAACCATGTCCTGCTATTTCCTGTTTGCTGATCTTTGCTCGGGACTGCCACACATTAAGGATAGTGACCCTGGATGTTATATGCTTTCCTTGCGAGATGCTGAAAACGAGTTTCTTATCACCTTTTTAGTTTATTATGGCTCCGTGGACTGGCCAGACTAAGCTCTCGTACAACATCAGTACACACCGCGTCTTCCCATACTTTGCTGATATTTTGTTGATCTCCTATGTGAACTACAATTCAATGTTGTACCTTTATCCTGCTAATATTGAAAATTTTACTGCTGTGATTCTGTATACCACATATAGTATTGACAATCCTTATGTTTTCTCAGAGCGTGATTGGTATTACATTGTTTGGGTACAGTACACAACTTTTCATTTGTAGCACTACTTCTTATGGCATCAAATGTTCTTCATGCTAAATGCAATATATTGATGCACTCAGGGGAATGGCTAGTCTATTAAGGCTGGGTTTGGGGCACTAAATATATGCATAGCCCTCAGCAGATCCTGTTATTCATATCCTGATATTATTTGGGGGGGGGGTGCTAATTACCAATGGGTGGGCATAGTAAGGGGTCGGGAATAGATAGTTAGTATAAGGTGGGTAGTTAGTAGTTGGGGGGGAACAGTTTAGGGATCCAGGTACACCTCAGTTGGGGCTAGGTAGTACAGGGTGGGGGGTTTCATGGGAGGTTTTGATTTGGTCATTTGAAGGGGGGAGGTTTATTTTGACTTGTTAGAATAATACTAGACAGTAATATTTAGCTATTGAAGTTGCTACTGGCATTAATTTGACTGTAAATCATATTAGTACATGGTGATTTTGCTCCTTTCATGTCAATGTTTAAATGTGAACATTTCTTTGCTTGCTCCGCTATGTTCTTACAAACGGTACCCGAGTAGGCGCCCTCGGGTATCTACATATCCTGTATTACTCCAAAGAAATGTGTTTGAATAAGACATCCTGTTTCTAATATCCTCTTATAATTGCCACCAAGATGTTATGCCTAACTACGTGTTTTTAACTTGTTATAAGCAACAGCTATGTAATACTTGGAGGGGTGTGTTTAATGTTTTTTTTTGGTACTCAAAAACTCAATAAAAAACTACTGAATTTAAAAAAAAAAAAAAACCTTGCTGCCACTGAGGACCCCCAGGACGTTGCTCAGGACACCGCCCAACATAGACGGGAAGGATACAGGCGGGGAGACAGCTGCCCCAACTCCGCCCCCAGGGCGCTGCGGCAGAGAACACAGCCCAACGCTGCTAGGAACGACGCTGAGGAGGAGAGAGGTGCCTATCCGACAGATGCTGCAGTACCCCCACCTGCGACCGATTCTATGTGAGTGTGCACTCTTCGGTCACGACTGGCGAAGAGTATGTCTTGGGGGGGGAGCGAGGGAGGGGAGAGGAGGTGCAAGATTAATCTGCTTTGGGCTAAGGGAAGAGTGTGGCATGATGCTAGGTGGTGGGTTGTGATTACATGTAATGGGCATTAAGGGGTTTAGCAGTGGTGTCAAACTCATGGCCCCTCCAGCTGTTGTGGAACTACACTTCCCAGCATGCCCTACCACAGATTTTAGCGATCCATTATATAAAATCTGTGGCAGGGCATGTAGGGATGTGTACTTCCACAACAGCTGTAGGGCCGTGACTTTGACACCACTGGGTTAAGGGATACTTTTTAAATATGTTATAGGTACACGGTAACATCATAATGTCCCCCCTTCTGTTATTTTGTTTGTTTAAAATAAAATTGATGGCGCATCTGTGTGTGTGTATACGTATATGTGTGTATATATTCGATCCCTTACCACCGTGGCAAGCGCAGCGGAGCCCGCAAGGGGGACGATCCACGTCCCCCCCCTTGTCGGGATTTTGAACGCCGGGATTTCCGGCGTCGGGATTTCATACTGAATCCTCGCTCCCTTACCACCTCCTTCTCTTCCGATTCCCCTCCTCTGCTTCCCTCCTCCTTTCCTATGCTTCCCTCCTCCGCACCCTCTCTCCCCCTCCACTGCTCTTCTGCTCTCCCTTCTAACTCTTCTCTACTCTGCTCCCCATCCTCCCTCTCTGCCCCCCTCCTCCTCACCTCCACTCCTCCTCAGCTCCTTCTTCTCTGATCCCCCTCCTCTCCTCCACTTCCCCCTCCTCCACAACCCCTATCTTCCTCTCCCCTGCTCTCTCTTTCCCCTCTATCTCTCTCCTGCTCACCAATTTCCCCACACTTCTCTATCTCTCTTTCAGACTGCCGGTGACCTCGTGCTGGGGTGCAGGAAGAGAAGAGAGGGGGGGGAGAAAGAGAGAGAGGGAGAGAGGGGGGGAGGGGGAGAGAGAGGGGGGGGAGAGAGGGGGGGGGAGGGGGAGAGAGAGGGGGGAGAGAGAGAGGGGGAGAGAGAGGGGGGGAGAGAGGGAGGAGAGGAGAGAGGGGAAAGAGGGGAGAGAGAGAGGGAGTTGTGGGGAAATTGGTGAGGAGGAGAGAGATAGAGGGGAAAGAGAGAACAGGGGAGAGGAGGGGGATAAGGGAAGAAGGAGCAGAGGAGTGGAAGAGGAGAGGGGGCAAAGGAGCGGAAGAGGAGAGGGAGCAGAATAGAGGAAGCGGAGGAGGAGGGGAAGCAGAGGAGAGGAGGGGGATCGGAGGATGGAGAGTAGATGAGAAGGTGGTGGGGGAGCTGAGGAAAGGAGGAGGAGGAGAGAAGAAGGAAGAGCAGGAGCAGAGGAGGGAAAGTGAAGGAGAGGAGAAGGGGGAGCAGAGGAGAGGGGGTGAGGAGGCAATGGGGAGACTACAGTGTGGGGCTGGTGTGATGGAGACTACAGTGTGGGGCTGGTGTGATGGGAGACTACAGTGTGGGGCTGGTGTGATGGGATACTACAGTGTGGGGCTGGTGCGATGGGGACAGTGTGGGGTAGGTGCAATGGGGTTAGGTTTTTTTTCCTTGAAATGCCGCCTGCCACCGCTGGGAATAAAGAATAATCCGCGTGGCATTATGTGAATTTTGGCTCAATCCGCGTGGCATTATGTGAATTTTGGCTCAATACGTTTGGCATAATGTGTAAGGGGCAAGTATAATGGGGTCTATTATTTTGTTGCAGAATGTGTAGAAGTGGTATATGGTGTGGAACACTACACAAGGCCAATTTTGAGTGTCCACACCCTCTTTTCCTGAGCGCTCGCGCACAAATGTGTTGACACTATTGACACCAAGGTGGGCCTGTGTACTTTAAATGCCAGGACCTATTTTTAATCCCCTTCCCGCCCTTTATCTGCTCTCTGAGCGTGCACACTGGCACCATCTCTTTGCAAGTTTTTGAACAGGATTCTCCTAAACTCACTATGCCGCTATTTTTACATACTGTTGTAGACCAGCATTTTTTTTTTAAATATGGATGTTTTCCTCCTCTTCCCTCCCCTTCAGGATGCTACTAAAACCTTGCTGCCACTGAGGACCCCCCAGGACGTTGCTCAGGACACCGCCCAACATAGACGGGAAGGATACAGGCGGGGAGACAGCTGCCCAACTCCGCCCCCAGGGCGCTGGGGCAGAGAACACAGCCCAACGCTGCTGGGAACGACGCTGAGGAGGAGAGAGGTGCCCTATCCGACAGATGCTGCAGTACCCCCACCTGCGACCGATTCTATGTGAGTGCACTCTTCGGTCACGACTGGCGAAGAGTATGTCTTGGGGGGGGGGGGGGAGCGAGGGAGGGGAGAGGAGGTGCAAGATTAATCTGCTTTGGGCTAAGGGAAGAGGTGTGGCATGATGCTAGGTGGTGGGTTGTGATTACATGTAATGGGCATTAAGGGTTTAGCAGTGGTGTCAAACTCATGGCCCTCCAGCTGTTGTGAAACTACACTTCCCAGCATGCCCTACCACAGATTTTAGCGATCCATTATATAAAATCTGTGGCAGGGCATGTAGGGATGTGTACTTCCACAACAGCTGTAGGGCCGTGACTTTGACACCACTGGGTTAAGGCATACTTTTTAAATATGTTATAGGTACACGGTAACACCATAATGTCCCCTCTTCTGTTATTTTGTTTGTTTAAAATAAAATTGATGGCGCCATCTGTGTGTGTGTATACGTATATGTGTGTATATATTCGCTCCCTTACCACCGTGGCAAGCGCAGCGAGCCCGCAAGGGGGGACGATCCACGCCCCCCCCCTTGTCGGGATTTTGAACGCCGGGATTCCAGGCGTCGGGATTTCATACTGAATCCTCGCTCCCTTACCACCTCCTTCTCTTCCGATTCCCCTCCTCTGCTTCCCTCCTCCTTTCCTATGCTTCCCTCCTCCGCACCCCCTCTCCCCCTCCACTGCTCTTCTGCTCTCCCTTCTAACTCTTCCTCTACTCTGCTCCCCATCCTCCTCTGCCCCCCCCTCCTCCTCACCTCCACTCCTCCTCAGCTCCTTCTTCTCTGATCCCCCTCCTTCCTCCCACTTCCACCTCTCCACAACCCCTATCTTCCTCTCCCCTGCTCTCTCTTTCCCCTCTATCTCTCTCTCCTCCTCACCAATTTCCCCACACTTCCTCTATCTCTCTTCAGACTGCCGGTGACCCGTGCTGGGGTGCAGGAAGAGAAGACTCGGCGCCATGGAGTTGGAGCAGGAGGAGATGACTAGCACTGGGGAAAAAAGAGTTCAGAAGACCCATGAGCAGGGGCCGAAAACATGGTGTTTCCATCACTGCTGATCATGTAGAATGAATCATCGATGACAAGAGGTACATAGCACCTATGTATACTGCTCTCCTTCTCCGCTCCTTCTCCACATGTCCGCTCCTTCTCCACACCTCCTCACTCCACCTCCTCTCCTCCACTTCCCATCCTCCTCACCCCCTCTCCTCTGCTCCCCCTTCTCCTCTCCTTCACTTTCCCTCCTCTGCTCCTGCTCTCCCTTCTTCTCTCCTCCTCCTTTCCTCAGCTCCCCCACCACCTTCTCATCTACTCTCCATCCTCCGATCCCCCCTCCTCTCCTCTGCTTCCCCTCCTCCTCCGCTTCCTCTATTCTGCTCCCTCTCCTCTTCCGCTCCTTTGCCCCCTCTCCTCTTCCACTCCTCCGCTCCTTCTTCCCTTATCCCCCTCCTCTCCCCTGTTCTCTCTTTCCCCTCTATCTCTCTCCTCCTCACCAATTTCCCCACAACTCACTCTCTCTCTCTCCCCCCCCCTCTCTCCCCCTCTCTCTCTCCCCCTCTCTCTCTCCCCCTCTCTCTCTCTCCCCCCCTCTCTCTCCCCCTCTCTCTCTCCCCCTCTCTCTCTCTCCCTCTCTCTCCCCTTCTCTCTCTCTCCCCTCTCTCCCCCTCTCCCCCTCTCTCCCCTCTCCCCTCTCTCTCTCTCCCCCTCTCTCTCTCCCCCCCTCTCTCTCCCCCCCCCTCTCTCTCCCCCTCTCTCTCTCCCCTCTCTCTCTCCCCCTCTCTCTCTCCCCCCTCTCTCTCTCCCCCCTCTCTCTCCCCCTCTCTCTCTCTCTCTCTCTCTCCCTCTCTCCTCCCCCCCCCCCCCCCCCTCTCTCTCTTCTCTCCCTCTTTCTTTCTCTCTCCCTCTCTCTCTCTCTCTCTCTCTCTCTTTCCTCCCTCCCCCCCCCAGTGACCCTATGCTGGGGTGAAGGAAAAGAAGACCTAACGATGGGGAGATGGAGCAGGAAGAGATGACTAGCACCGAAGGGGAGGGAGTGCAGCAGGGGCAGAAAACCCGGAATTCCATCACTGCTGATCATGTAGCATGCAGCACCGATTACAATAGGTACACAGCGCCTGCATATACTGCTCTCCATTCTCCGCACGTCTGCTCCTTCTCCACACCTCCTCAGCCCCCTCCCCTTCACTTCCCCTTCTCCTCACCCCCTCTCCTGCTCTCCCTTCTCTGCTTTCACCTCTCCCCCCTCTCCTATGCTCCCCCTCCTCCTCTCCTTCACTTTCCCTCTCTGCTCTTGCTCTCCCTTCTCCTCATGCTCTCCGTTCTCCTATCCTTCCTCCACTCCTCCTACTCCTTCCCTTAGCTCCCCCACCTCTCCTCATCTACTCTCCATCCTCCGCTCCCTTCTCCTCTCCTCCCCCTCTCCTCCCCCACAACCTCTCTTCAGCTTCCCTTCCTCCGCTCCTCCTCTCCTCCTGCTCCTCCTTTCCTCTGCTTCCCTCCTTTCTTCTGCTTCCAATCCTCTTCACCCCTCCCCTGCTTTCCCTTCTCCTTGTCTCCGCTCCTCTTCTCCTCAGCTACCACATCTCTTTCCCTCCTCCACTACCCCTCCTCCTCCTCTCCTTTGCTTCCCTCCTGCTCACCTCATCTCCTCCGCACCCCCTCCCCTTCCTCTCACTTCTCCGCTCCCCTCTCTTCCGCTCCCCCTCCCCTCTTCTCCTGCACTTTACCTCCTCCTCACCCCTCTCCTCTTCTCCTGCTCTCCCTTCTCCTCTACTCTGCTCCCCCTCCTCTTACTCCTCTCCCTCCTCCTCTCTTTTGCCCCTCCTCCTCTTCTCTGCTCCCCTTCTCTCTCTCCTCCCCACCACTTTTCGTCGGAGGAGGAGGAGCATTTCAATCGCTGCTGATCATGTACCATGCAGCACCAATGACAAGAGGTACACAGTGCCTTCTGTGCTACTTCTCTACATGTCCGCTTCTCTCCTCCTCCACTCCTTTGCTCCTTCTCGGATCCCCCCTCTTCCACTCCTTTGCTCCTTCTTCTCTGATCCCTCTCCTCCTCTCCTCCTTCCCCTCCTCCTCTCCCCAGCTCTCCCTTTCCCCTCTTTTGCTCTCCTCACCAATTTCCCCACACTTTTCTCTCTCTGACTGCCAGTGAACCTGTGCTGGGGTACAGGAAGAGAAGACCCAGCGCCGGGGAGATGGAGCAGGAAGAGATGACTAGCACAGAAGAAGAGAAAGTGCAGCAGACCCAGTCTGCCCAGGAGCAAGGGCAGCAAAATCATCGCTACCATCGCTGCTGATTGTCACAGGAGGTACCCAGCACCAGCTTTGCACTGCGCTCCCTTCTCTGCACCTCCTCCATGCCTCCTCTCCTCCTCCTCTCCCCCTCTTCTGTCTGCTCCTGCTCTCTGTTCTCCCCTCCTCCTCAGCTCCCCAACCACCTCCTCCGCTCCCCCTCCTCCTTTCCTTTTTCCCCCTCCTCCTTTCCTTTTTCCCCCTCCTTTCTTTTGCTTCCAATACTCCTCACCCCCTCCCCTACTTTCCTTTCTTCTTTCCTCTCACTCCTCAGCTCCCCTTCCTCTTCTGCTTCCCCTCCTCCTCTCGCTTCCCTCCTGCTCACCTCCTATACTCCGCACCCCTCCCCTTCTCTGCTCCTCCACTCCCCCCTCCTCTCCTTCACTTCCCCTCCTCCACACCCCCTCTCCTTTTCTCTTTCTCTCTCTCCACCCTCTCTCTCTCTCTCTCCACCCTCTCTCTCTCTCTCTCTCTCTCCACCCTCTCTCTCTCTCCACCCTCTCTCTCTCTCTCTCTCTCCACCCTCTCTCTCTCTCCTCTCTCTCCCACCCTCTCTCTCCACTCTCTCTCTCGCCTCACCCCTCTCTCTCTCTCTCGCCTCACCCTCTCTCTCTCGCCTCACCCCCCTCTCTCTCTCTCTCTCTCTCTCTCTCTCGCCTCACCCTCTCTCTCTCTCTCGCCTCACCCTCTCTCTCTCTCTCGCCTCACCCTCTCTCTCTCTCTCTCTCGCCTCACCCTCTCTCTCTCTCTCGCCTCAGAAGGCACCTTTTGAACCATTAAGGTCGGCGGACCTTAAGTTTCTCACATGGAAGCTGGTATTCTTGTTGGCAGTGGCATCAGCGAAGAGGGTGTCAGAGTTAGGAGCATTGTCATGCAAGTCTCCTTTCTTGATATTTCATGAGGATAGGGCAGTTCTTCGGACGGTACCTCAGTTTTTACCAAAAGTAGTCTCTGCTTTCCATCTAAACCAGGAGATAGTTCTACCTGTGTTTCAACCCCCAGAGGGTTCTAGAAAAAGGGACAAATTGAGGAATTTGGATGTTGTGCGTGCATTACGCATTTATGTGGACAGAGTTAAGAGTGTCAGAAAGACTGACACCTTGTTAGTGTTGTATGACATACACAAGATTGGTTGGCCGGCATCTAAGCAGACCATTGCTAGGTGGTTGCGCTCTGTGATAGCTTTTGCATACACTAAAGTTGGAAGGCCTGTTCCGGCAAGGATAAATGCGCATACCACCAGGTCAGTTACCACCTCTTGGGCGGTTCGACATGGGGCAACAGCTGAGCAGGTTTGCAGGGCTGCCACTTGGTCATCTGTTCATACCTTTGCCAAATTCTATAGGTTCCATGAGTTCGCGTCGGAGGACGCATCATTCGGGCGAGCAGTGATGAGAGCTGCAGACCTGAGCGTACCCACACAAAGGACCGGCTCTGGAACGTCCCAGTGTTGAGCTGTGTCACCAGGACCATTGAAAGAGAAAAAGGGATTTTTGTAAGAACTTACCGTTCGAATCCCTTTCTCTGATATGGTCCTGGTGACACAGCGATCCCTCCCTTACGCTCAGTAAGTATGCCAGTGTTCATGATGTTCATGTTTAATTGGTTAAAGTAACAATTATTGTTAAAAAATGTGCATATAATATGTGCAGGCGTTTGTACTGAGTTAATGTATTCCAGTGGCTTTGAAAGATTGAACTGAAGAGTCCGGGATGCAGTAGGGGAGGAGCCTACCCTCTAAAAGATTTAGGATAGGTGCCTGGCTCCTTCGGACCCTCCTACATCCCAGTGTTGAGCTGTGTCACCAGGACCATATCAGAGAAAGGGATTCGAACGGTAAGTTCTTACAAAAATCCCTTTTTTGTGTATTTCAAAAATGTAAAGAAATAAAAAAAGTTTGGACATTTTCCGAGCAACAATCTGGTTGGAACAAATATTTTAATGACATTTTGGGTGTCACGAACGGTGAAACGGTGTCAAGGCATGCATTATATGTAATAGTAGAGTGCAAGACTAATAAAAAGACTAATAAAGAGATTACATCTCCATATGTGCCAAAGTGGTTTGTGCAAAAGGCTAGTGAACAGCTAACGAACCCAATACACCAATCATGTCCAAACTATGGCCCGCCAGCTGTTGTGAAACTGCAAGTCCCATCATGCCTTGCCACAGTTCTGCTATTAGGGAATACTAAAACTATGGCAAGGCATGCTGGGATGTGTAGTTTCAAAACAGCTAAAGGGCGCTCAGTGACAAACGAGCTTTAAAATCAAAGTCAATTGTTTGGTGACCCGACTCCCAGGCTGCACGTCACCTGGATTTCTCCTCGCACCCTTCGCGCACAGTAGGGCAATAAGCTGCATCTAGTTTATTTAGGGCGCAAAAATGCAGCCAACAAGACCAGGGCAAGTGCTGCGAACAATTCTTTAGCTCCCACTACATTAGGCAAGAGCTACGGGTGCACAAAACAATTGAATCACCATTATATGTTGTTTAGCACCTTACATAAATTATATATATATTTTTTATTATTATTATTTTAATATGCAGTACAGTAAGACCAGCAACCCTTACCACCAGCATAGCTCTGCCCCAACACTCATGAAGCACCGCCTACATGTTTTGATTGGCCCACAATCCAATCAGTCAAAGAAAATGGATCACCATCAATAGGTAAAAACATTGATGGTCATCCATTGCATAGTGTGCCACAATCAATGGGCAGTTGCACTATTGTCATCAATTGCAAAGACGTCCATCCCTAAAGCTGTGCACACACAGTGCAAGTGAGCCTCTGTGCTAAGTTTGCAGTTAAGCACAGATGGCTCAGCATTGTGTACTGAACAATCTGTCACGGCCAGTGTTCTCTGGTGTGAGAACATTGGCAATGACTAGATTTATAACTGGATGCAGTGTAAATCTAGTCAAGCAACAGCGACGCGCGGGACCGCGCAATCGTCATCACCAGAGGGTATACACGTGGAGTGATCCTTTTTTCATTTCTAAGCGATCTAGTCAGATCACTTAGAAATAAGCCTCATATCCCCCTGGGCGGGATGTATTAATGTAAATCGCCAGCCGCCGCGATGCTACCGCATATGTACTAACATATGCGGCTAGCATCGGGTTGCGGTGACGGAGACCCCCGCGATACCTGTAATGTGGTGTGCGGGGGTCTCCGTCACATCCTGGCGGCTGTCAGTGTCCCCCTGCCTCTCCTCCTCCTCCCTACAGCCGGATGTCCTCCCGGCTGTGACACCTGCTGAGGGAGGAGTTGATCGATGGAGGATGGGTCGCAAGGACGGCGGGCGGCGATAGAAGCCCATAGGCATCTATAGGGTATCGCCACCCAGAGGTGGAGATACCCTGCCAGGCGGAGATGGGGCGGACGGGTAATGGTACAAAGGAAAATGCGGTAAAACCCCCGTTTTATCACATTTTCCCTTTAGTACATCCCGCCCCCTGTGTGTATGCCCCATTAGGATGGTAGATAATACAGTATACACTTTAGACTACAGTATAACTAATGTGACAATAATCCCTGTATAACCATCCAGCAAGCAATCCCGGCGGGTGACATGTACTTGGTGTCACCTGAACGCAGCAGTGATCCCAGCCTATATAGAGTATGCCCAGTTATCCTACATCTGCACTAATGGCTACGTGCAGTTTGCTAGCCTGTACGGTTTGGCTCACCTGTATCTCACCACATTGGCATGCCGGGCACATATTTACCATTACACTCACATGTGTTTATTATCATAGAACATAGCAAAGCGCGCATAGCTACTGCAGCAGAGAGAGAACATATGGTATACACACAGAGGCTTCCCATAGATTATAATCTGGTCTATATACACCTGTGTCACACTTTGGGAAAGCAGATAGATAATTTACAGTGTATAATAATGCAGACAGCACTGGGGCTGAGATATTACAACCTGAGCCATAGAGTAGCGCTGCTGAGGATACACTGGTATGCCCATACACATAGATATCCCCAGGAGCACCATGCAGCAGCCCTGTGGGAGTCACATACATGACCAACATACAGACTGAGCTCCAGTCCTCACCCACAGGTTGCTCAATGCTCAGGGGGTGTTCTGCACATGTGCACTTACCAGCCGCTTCTTCTACGCAGGGGCATGGCGTCCCAGTCAGTGACTGCCTCCATCAGAACAGCCGGCAGAGTGCTCATGCAGGGGGAGCAGCAGTGATGACGATGCATCATGTGCCAGGTGTAGTTCCAGCAGCTGCCAATAGGTGGCGATGGTGCGGCACAGCGTGAATGACGTCACTGCATTGTAGCTACGAGATACACGAACAGTCCGTGTATGAGTGGCTGGTACAGTGGCGTGTACCGTTAGTTCAGCATCTGGGACAGCCACTCAGGCTGAGCCACCACGGGTTCGAATCCTCCTCCAGTGTCTGCTGTTTCAGGGGCGTGGGGTGTAGCGCCTTCGGATCCGGGAGCAGCCTGAGTTTTTGACTCATCCACTGATACCACAATATTTTCTGCTCAAACTACATAATATTAATAATTAGCCACCATATATAACCAGGAGGAATAACTTTAAGTGGGGGCAGGACGGAGTCTGTGTACAGACCAATTGTTCTAAATATACAGTTTATTCATTGGCACAAAACAGCAAAATAGGTTAAAATTAAAAAAGTGCATTAAGAAAAAAGTGAATAGAAATTGGAGCTGTGTGTCCGTGTCGCTGTACACTTATACAGTGCCCGTGTCAGCAGATTTCCACATACACAATTTTCTTTAATAACTCATGTCGACCTATTCCTGTGTTGACCTTTTTCATGCAGCCTTTTGGATTGTGTTGACCGTTTTCAGCGTCAATTTAAACCAGGTCGATCTTTTTTATATGTAGACCTTTTCACTGCCGACCAAAAGATCTAATTGCTGTCGACTTAATGACCCTCACCCCTGGTCACAGCGTCTATAAACTGTTATGTAGGACAGGAGACAAGTTCCGAAAACTAAAATATCATAAATTCCCAAACGTTGGGCAAAAGAAGCAGCCTCTGTGTTTTCCTTCACATGTAGTCATACAGGTAGAGTCGGACAACAGGAATAATAGGCGCTACATGATAATGTATTTATAGCATTCCTCCCAACTGTCCTGATTACAGTGGTATGGTCCCGCTATTTGGAGCCTGCCCTGATGTCCCTTGAGGGGAGGTGATCATGGCTGCTCTGCTTTGTGGAGCAGCCGGTGATTGCTGGATAGGTGCCGTGCGCAGCAAGGAGAGACGGGGCTGGGTACGCTGGCAAAGAGGATGGAAAACCCGGGGCCTCGATGTCCGGTCCCGCCCCCGTTGCACATAGCCCCGCCCCTTTCCAGGGCCAGCTGCATGCAGGTCCCACTGATCTATTGGTAAAAGTTGGAAGGCATGTTCGATGTTCTGTGTATACAATACATTCCTTTTTCTTTTTTAATAGTAGGATCGGCAGCAATTAGCTGTATGCTCTGGCCTTCGTCTGCGGATCTTCGCCTCCAGTGAAGTGTATGGCCTTTGTCAAACATACATAAAAAAAAAAAAAAAAAATGATACCCGATCTATTGTCTGCGGGCAGACGTGATTCTAGTCTGGCTCTAAACACAGATATTTCTCCATTCCCTGGAGAGAAAGAGAGAAATTGGCCTCACACCCCTTGCTGAAACAGGTAAGGATCATATGGTCGACCTAAAGATTGTCGACAGTCATTAGGTCAACATACTGCAAGGTCGACATGGGTCAAGGTCAACAGGTCATTTGGTCCAAAAAAGCATTAGGTCAAAATGGTCTAGCTCAACATAGGGTTTTGTACTTTTTTTTTTACCCGAATGCCGACACAGTCAACATGGACACAGGATTAAGTGCACCGCATCCCCTCGCATGTCTGGCTGTGCTTGGCACTCTATGTTATTCTCCCACCACACCCTAGTGCAGGCGTTCCCAACCACGGTCCTCAAGGCACACCAACAGTACAGGTTTTAATGATATCCAGGCTTGAGCACAGGTGTCTTAATTAGTACCTGTGATTTGGATTAATCCATCTGTGCTGAAGCCTGGATATCACTAAAACCTGCACTGTTGGTGTTCCTTGAGGACCGTGGTTGGGAACGCCTGCCCTAGTGGATGGTAGGGCATGAAATTCCGCCTGTCGGCACATGTCGGCTCAAAAAAAACCCCAAAAATCCAGTGAAAAACCCAGTCGACCTAGACCATGTTGACCTAATGACCTGTCGACCTAGACCCATGTCGACTTTGCAGTATGTCGACCTGATGACTGTCGACCATCTGATATCGCTGATACAGGTTAATAGATAGAGGCTATCAATCCGAACGGCCTGTAATTGGTATAGCTATCTCACCCCTGCATTACTATATTAAGTATCAATTGGTAATGGGGGAGGCGCACCCAGGAATATGTATTAGACTTGGAAGCAAAGAAAGATAAAGTATTCCTACAAGGGGCAATCTAGGTTAGCATATATTAATGTTCTGATTAATGTTATAGGTACATTAATAAAGTGACCCAAGAAACAGAGAATTGGCTAAAACATGATGTTTATTGAATCATTTATTAAGGACAGCGAAATATTAAAAACATAAGTGAAAAGTGATAAATGTGAAATAAAGTGCATTAGAACGAAAATTAAAATAAGTCTGTTACGTGTGTGTTATCGGTCATAGCATGTGTGTCTGTAATACTGTTATTAATCTCCACGCAAATATCAATTATTGCTCTAATTAGGCAGTCTTGTAAATTCATCAACAAAGGGACATGTGCACGTTTCAAGATGACGGGTGCAGTAAAATTGTTAGGAATAAAGGTGCGTACACACGGGGCAATATGATCGCTGGCAATATATTGCTAGCAATCATATCAGCAATCATATTGCCCAGTGTCCCGTTTTGTGAAAACGGGAGCGCGCACCCGGCGATTTATCGCTGGTGCACACTCCAATCACTGGCAATATGGTCGCTCAGCAACCATATTCCCAGCTATTTCAGCCCCTATCGCCCCCGTGTGTACACAGCATAATCGCCCCCGGATGACGTCAGCGAACCGGGACCAGGGCGGTCTTTTCGTATGGGCTTAATGGGCACTTGCTCTGGGGCCCCAGGTGTATAAGGGCCATACTCTGATAGCTGAGGATCCCCTTTTTCCAGGGATACCAGAATTTTTAAAATCGGCCCTGGGGAAATGGAGATATCCAACTTCAAAGCAGTAGTCCACATCTGACCTGTTAATTGCACTTCCCAGTCAGAATTCTCAGGTTCTCTCTGACTTAAGGTGCCCATACACGTCTCGATGCGGGCGTGCATTTTGAGCTTAAATAGCACGCATCGCATTCATCCTTGTACATGCGTTGTGCATACAATGCGATGAAAAGCAAGTACAAAAAGTATGTGCAGCACATACTTTTCTCTTTCAATGGTCCTGGTGACACAGCTTCACATTGGGATGTAGGAGGGTCCGCAGGAGCCAGGCACCTATCCTAAAGCTTTTGGAGGGTAGGCTCCTCCCCTACTGCATCCCAGACTCCTCAGTTTGTGTTAGGTGCCCACTGGAGTGGGTGCTATTCTAAAGGGCTGCCGGAGCAGCCGAAGGAGTAGAGTTAGTTAGGGTTTTTATTATTTTATTAACTTTTACACTAGCTAGGTAGGCACAGTGTGAGGATTCTCATTAGTGAATCCTCACACTGCTAGCACAGCAGGAGCTGACAGAAGCGCGTCCTGTCAGCTCACTGTGCACAGGGGAGACGCTGCCTGGCCTCCCTGTGCAGCGCTTACAGCTTCTTTTAAGAAGCTACGAAAACTCCACAGAATGATACTGAGCGCTGATTACCTATTCTACCGACTGTCCAGGATACACAACCAGTGTCCAACATACAAATTCTCAGTTGAAGTAAAAAAAATTGTGACATCTAGTGGTGCGAATAGGAACTGCAGGCAATCATCCCGATCATCCCTTTTTGTGATCATCCTTTTAGTACATCCGCAAATGGTGCCCTGCATACACAAATACATCCACTATAACCACAAACCCTAGCATACTACACATCCTATAACTAGCGAGTCTACCACATACCGACATCCTAAAAAAGAAACCTCCTCTATTACCCATAACGCCCAGCATAAACACACAACAGCGCACATATACCTGTACCACAGCCGCACAGCATCTGCCATGAGCCTGACGTCTGCCTTGTGTCCCGTGTCCTCGGCTCCTGCAGCAGGAGGTGCTGGGTCGTCCTCTGCTCCGCCTGTTGTGCTGTTCTGGGTCGGCCTCTGCTTCCACCCCCGGCTCCTATCAGGCTGGGGATCCTCCTCTATCCTCTCCTCCGCTGGGCTGTCACCTGTCCTCTGAGCAGCTCCTGTCCTTGATGTTACATCGTGTTCTTAACTTACTTTCGGGCAGGCATCTCTAGGGGCAGCTCCGCACCACTGAGGGGGCTTCTACAGGTCTCCAGCTAGGGGTCCTTTGCATGTCCTCCAGTCCTGGTTCCTCGAGAGCGGGTGTCCTCCGCGGTGCCTGCGCACCTTGGTCTCCACTTGCTGCGTCCTCTATCTTCTTCGGAGCAACTTCAGGAGAATCCTCCGGCTGGGTGTGCTCCCAGGTAATTTACCCCCTCAGCACCTTCTTCCTTGAGGTTCTAGTCTTCACCCTCTCGGCTCCTCCACAGGCAGGCACTATGTAGGACACCTCGGCAGCACACATCATTCTGTTCTCTCCGGGTTTGGGGCTCCTCCTGTGGTTGGCAGCTAGTGGGGGCAGCGCGGTTCCCTTCCCTCTGGCAGGTGGCAGCAGTAGGGGACTTGGAGGAGCCTGGCTCTCCTGGCGCCATTCCTGGTCTCACAGCTGCGCAGCCTCCGCTCCTTACAGGTCAGCAGCTCACAGCACTGCACAGGCCCTTGTCCTCTCCAGGGATCACCCTTCCCGGTGCCGGCTCTCTCTGTTGTGGGTTATGCATCGCTGCAGGACCGCCTCTGATCCCCCTGCCCTACCTCTCTATAGTCCGTGTCACTGGCTCACCTGCCATATCCTGTACTGGCTGTATCATATATTTTTATATTTCTTTATACTCAAAGGCTATATATCCCCCTTCCCACACAGATTTAAGTTGCGACTATTTGACGCAGTGGCTGCCTTGATAAAGGTACCAGCGGGGACCGAAACGTCAGAAGATCTCTCTTGCAGAAAATAAACTTTGGATTACCTCCTGGTTGTACCTCCATTGAACTACAGACTGGTGAGTGCTGTTTATTCCCCCAGTGGGGGTTCTTTCTGGTATCTATCTATCTAAGGAATTATCCAAGCAGGCAGCGGCACTCCGTGGGCTTAACAATGTGTTTATTGGAGGTGACCGACGTTTCGGGGACTGGATACCCCTTTGTCAAGGTGTACAACGCGTGCGGGTGACACAGCAAACATTTAAATACATACAGCATGTGCATACTCACCATTCCCGTACGTGGAGCGTCCCGGTTGCGTCCAGTGCGGCTTCCGGTGCGGGCGAATGTCAGTGGGTGGAGCCTCACTGCATCATCACGCTCCCCTCTGTTGTAGATGGGTTGCTATGGTGACCCCACCGTATCGCCCACTTCTGTATGACAACCTCCGCTCCAGGATCCGGGTTTGGCTTCTGCCTATAACAACACATAAATGGCACATAAATAACCTACATTAAAACAGTAAAACAATGTTAAAAAATGGTGCAAGTTTGAAGTGTAAATTTCAGATGCCACGGGACTACTGCCCGAGCAATGTTTAAGAAGTGATGTGAAGAAGATGTCACCGCATCTAGCGTGACAATTGTATGGTGTTAACACAGGGATCCGGACGGGTGTGTTACATATGGATCTCTGTATACAATAATAACATGGTCAAACTGATCGCTAATGATCATGTTTGTAAATCGGAGATGTCAGGCTCTAACACATGGGGGAGATGTGCTGTGGGATCTCTATGAATGTGAGAATTACAGGGGCGTGTTGTACCATAAATATCGGCTCCACAAGTGATATATATGCTTCATGTTGTCTTTGAGAACAGAACAGCAGTATAGCGTGTATATATATACTATGTATACATCGGGGGAAATGTACCAAAATGGATTCGTAGGCAGAAATACGCCTATTTTTTACACATTTGTATTTTTGGGATTTACACACACTTCTTTGTATGTCAAACCGACAGATCGCAATACTATACTTAGACACAACAGCTCGCACCCACGCAACACGGTGGAGAGTCTCCCATACTCAGTTTTTGAGAGTATGCAGGATCACTGATACCGACTCTGAAACCCATCACCAACTGGACATCATGCAGCAAAAGTTCGAGGACAGAGGCTACCCCAGACAGGGCCTACTTAAAGCCAAGGCCAGGGCTCTGGCGTGTGAGCGCATCACTCTTATCACAGGTGCAACACCTAAAGTCATAAAGCCATGTATTCCATGGGTTAATGACTTTAGCTCTGCCAGCCGAGAAACCACCAGCAGAGTAAAAAACTGGTGGGAAATTGTGCGTTCGGATCCCGAGCTACCGGTGTTCAAAGACACCAAGCTGATGCCGAGCTACAAGCGCGGCCCAAACTTGAAGGACCTATTGGTCAAGACCGAGATTACAAATTTTGACACCCCTTCTAGACAAATCAGACCCACCAGAATGGGCTGTTACCGGTGCCTAGGCTGCACAACATGCAGCTTCGTGACAGCTTGCACCGAAGTTGCACATCTCTATACGGGTAAATTTTTTTTAAATCAGATGGCCCCTCACGTGCACGACTAAATTTGTTATCTACATCATTTATTGTCCATGTGGAATACATTACATCGGCAAGACCGATTGTGCCATACGGGCAGCCCTTCATTCTGGCTCAGGGGAGCAACCAGTGACCAGGCATTTCGCCAAGGCCAAACATAACATGGCAATGATCAAATATAAGATCATAGACCACGTGCCGGTACACATACGGGGTGGCAACCGTTCCAAACAGCTTCTGCAGCTTGAGTCCAAGTGGATTTACAAAATGGACACACTACACCCTAAAGGCCTTAATGACACACTTGGCCTACATAATTTTTTGTAACCATTTTGGTCCACTAACACACAATCATGTCTTCCTTCTTCCTTTTCTCTCCCCCTTGTTAAAGGTACTTGTCATCCCACTGTGTGACACCAGTCCCCCAGCCTTATCGGTGTCCAGGTGACACACCAGGATAACATATAATATACAAGATGCTGGCATTCTGTTGTTGCAATTTCTGGCTTCTGGTGCTATGCGCATACAGTGATGCTGGCTGCATCACCCCACACAGGGCTGTTTTTGCTTATTATAGATACCCAGCAGGGACTCAGTATTTCTCCCTGCATTTATACCACTCACGCCATAGGGTTTGCACCTCACCCAGCATATGCACTTTGACTTTTGCCCAGTACGGCTCCAATTCGGGGCCGCACGCAGTTATCTTTTTATACGTATATCCTTTTTAAATGTTCGTTTTTTATTATATATGTCTTCTCATTTTTAGCCACTAGATGTCACTATGTAGTCATAATATGGTCATGTCCACTTGTTTTTTTGCATTTTTTATTCACTTGCATCCTCTGAAGTTTTGTGTATGTATGGATGCCTTTGTTGCTTTATGACTTCTGTAGCATGATACTTGTATTCATGCTAATGTGAGCTGCAATCTCTTTCCCAGCCCGCCCACGTCACCGCGGGATGACGACCGTGATGACGCGCGGTCAGCTGGACGCCGCCGAACGTGGTGACGTCACTGCTGTGCGCAGTACTCCGGAAACCGGCCTGTGGATGCTCGTGGGGGACGGCTACAGGGAGGGGGTAAGTTAGCGCCTATTTGTTAACATGTCTTATAAATACCCATGCACTTGCACTTTATTCTGTACTTCACCCTGTCTGCATTTTGTCCTGACGACGGGGGTCCGGCCCCCGAAACGTTGACGCCTGTAAGACCACTTATGGAATAAACACGGCCTTTTGATTTCACCAGCATTTGTGAGTCCTCGAGTGCCCATTCATTTCGTCATAGTATTCTGTGGGCAGTTCATTGTGGCTGCCCTCTGAAAGCTGGCACCGGGGCAAGCTACACATCTCAGCTCACTTCAGTCCAGAGTGACGGCCCTTCCGGATATATATATATATATATATATATATATAGAACAAAGAGTGGGGTACCCTTTCAATGCGCTAGATAAAGTAGATTGGGCAGCACTCTGTCAGTCCCCCCTGTTAGCAGGGGAAGTGGGGAATAGAAGAAAAAAGATAGAAGACGCGCCACTATTTTATGGAGATCCACCACCAGAAGGATCAAGAAAATATATCGATTGGTCACTGTACAACAGTATTTAATACAATTAATTTAAAAACAAAGTAAAAACATTTTTGCTTGTATGCAGTCAGTTGGTCGAATCGATATAATCAGGAAAAAACTCCCAAGGCGTTTCGTCAAAAAAAATGACTTCCTCAGGGGTAACTTTCTAGGTGGTGGAGAAAGGCCATATTACTAATTTAGTATATACACAATTAAGTAGTTACTTTTTCAATACTGAGAATGTACATACCCTTAGGTAAATGGATAGTGAATGTAAGTTTTCACTCCGGATAGCGGTCTTACTGACAAACTGTACAAAAGTGTGCAAATGGATCCCTTGGAGATCTTAATGCTGGTATCCAGCTGCAACTATAGCATAATAATAGAGTATACAAAGAAAATAAAATACTGTACTCTATTATTATGCTATAGTTGCAGCTGGATAAACCGCCAATGCATCTACCTGGCTACCCCGCTAGTGGGGAGCCAGGGTATACGTATCCCTGCCATGCTTGTGGCTGAAGGAAGTCCGCGAGGCACGCTGCATGCAGCGGCGACCGGATTCTCTGTTACTGTGGTCCCCTTGCAGGCAGGTAGGGCAGGGTGCTACCTGCCTGTTTTACCGCGCTGTACTCTCACAGAACTGAGCCGCGCTGTACTCTCAAAGTACTGAGATGCGCTTTTAGAGCAATCCCACCTGGTTCCCTGCTAACAGGGACCCGGGGGCATACTTACCCCTGTAGCTGCTGTACGCGCCGAGGCTTGCGGTCCGCGAGGCGCGCTGCATGCAGCGGCGCCGGGGACCCCGGAACGGTGGTTCTGTCAGCCAGGTTCCGGAGGCAAGCTGCAAGCAGCTGCAACCGGTCCCTCAACAGCGCCCTCGTCGCAGGCAGATAGGGACAGGGACTATCTGCCTGTGTAGATCTTAAAAATCCAGAAAAATAAAGAAAAAATTAGAAAAGCCCAAGAGTGAGCTAACAATGCGCCCAGCTCCCGCAGGGCACATGCTAAGACTGCCTAGGAGAGGAAGTAGAAGGGGAGGAGTTAGTCACTGTTAATTTATTCTAAAGTGCCCAAGCTCCCTGTGGTCGCCCTTCTATTCCCCACTGTAACTCTCCAGTGTCACCTAGTGGAGGAAAGAGAAATAATGATGCAGCTGATAAACCTCCCATTCTCGGGTTACATACATGAGGATAAGATTGAATTAAGCACAAAGATGATAACAAGAGCCGGATGCCCCCCGACAGTCACTATACCGACATTGGAATCCCGACTGCTAAATGCCCGATGAGCCACCGAACCTGCACGGGGCTTCTTTGCGCTCGCTCCCTTGTCAGAGTACCGGTAGTCAGTAAATGTTAGGTAAAACCACAATTAGAAGCCAAATTACAGTATAAGTTGGCTGGGGGCGGGGTCTAATGTTGAGTCTGTTCTGCCACACCCCCTGAAAGCGGCCTGCGGTTGCTTCTCCCAGAGAGGATATTGACAAAGAACCAAGCAATCATCTCCCGGCATTATGCTAGCGCAGCTGTAAAACAACAGAAACTGCTCTAAATGCTTCTTAATCTTCTTCTTTTATCTCTGTCCAAGACGATGGATCCCTAGATCATGCACATGACATTCTAGGGCAGTGGTTCCCAACCGTGGTCCTCAAGTACCCCCAACAGTGCACGTTTTCCAGGTCACCCAGCAGGTGCACTCATTATTCAGACACATTTTAAAAGATCCACAGGTGGAGCTAATTATATCACTTGTGATTCTGTGTGGAGACCTGGAAAATGTGCACTGTTGGGGGTACTTGAGGACCAGGGTTGGGAACCACTGTTCTAGGACAGTCATGTCCAACCTGCGGCCCTCCGGCTGTTGCGAAACTACAAGTCCCATCATGCCTTGCCATAGTTTTGCTATTAGCGAGTGCTAAAACTATGGCAAGGCATGCTGGGATGTGTAGTTTCACAGGAGCTAGAAGGCCGCAGGTTGTACATGCCTGCTCTAGAGCATAAGCCAGTTTTGGCAGTCACATACAGTAGGTGGGGTCTAATGAACGATACGACCATATTGCTAACACTATCAGTTCTTATACTACTACTCCCAGCATCCGCCGCCATACACTACTTTCCTATATACAGTTTCCCAGAGTGTTTGTGCCACAATAAATATAACAAAAGGCATTGTAACCCCTCCGCATCATTTCAGCCGAGTCGGGTGCGGTCCCAAAGGGCCACCCCGGGGGGGGCGCGGTGCAGTGTCCGCAGGTTGGGGGGGGGGGGGGGTCACAGGCAGCCTGCACTGCTGTCTGCTATACCCTGCAGACAGCAGTAGCAGAGGAGGTGAATGGATGCCTGTGAGCGGCATCCATTCACCTCCCGGACAAGGGGTGGACGGGGGCTGGGGGCAGCCCAGCAGATTACCTTAGTGCTGGGCTTGCCCCCAGCGCAGCATTCCGGGTCCTGGCGGCGGCGATCGGTGATGACATAATCTCCAAGCGGCAGGGGGGATGCGACAGTGGTGTAAAAGGGTGCAAACGCAGGGTCACACCCGGATTGAAGCAGGGATCAAAAACCCAGATGCGACCTGGCGTTTTTGGTATAAAAGGGGTACTATTAACTAGTCTATGAATCTGATGTAGATCACTTTTCTTTGTGGTTACAACATACTTCCCTCCAATTGAAAACTACAGTCAGGAAAATTACAGTAGGATGCGCCAAGCGCCTTTGTAAGGGGCGTGTCACACAGTGCCCAAAGGGCATGTCTAACTCCACATGGAGCAGTACGGATGGTGTAATGGTTAGCATTACTGCCTCACAGCACTGAGGTAATGGGTTCGATTCCCACCATGGCTCTAACTGTGTGGAGTTTGTATATTCTCCCCATACTTGCGTGGGTTTCCTCCTGGTACTCCAGTTTCCTCCCACAATCCAAAAATATACTGGTAGGTTAATTGGCTTCCAACAAAATTAACCCTGGAATGTGTGTGTGTGTGGTAGGGATTAGATTGTAAGCTCCACTGGGGCAGGGACTGATGTGAATGTTCAAGTATTCTCTGTAAAGCGCTGTGAAATATGTGTGCGCTATATAAGAAACTGTTAATAAATAAATAAACCTATGGGCGTGTCTATGCCTAAATGCTTCTTGTGAGATATTTCTATAGAACATTAAGTCTATAGAATTTTTGAAAGGTTTTTTTTTTTGAAAGAATGATTTTTATTTCAAAGCATCATATAGATAGAACCATACATTGCCTGAATAAAAGTATGCAGACTTCCAGCAACAGTACAGAAAACTAAATGTAGAGGGTGATTCAGACCTGCTTGATTGGCTGCAAGTAACTTTTTCGGTACATCTTTCTAGTATGGCGTAGGACAGTGGTTCCCAAACTTTTTTTAAATCCCAACACCCAAGAGCAGTGGTTCTCAACCTCGGTCATCAGGACTCCCCAACAGTGTACATTTTCCAGGCCTCCATGCAGGATCACAGGTGAAATACTTTGCTCCACCTGTGATCTTTTAAAATGTGTCAGTGAATAATGAGTGCACCTGCCGGGTGACCTGGAAAACGCAGACTGTTGGGGGGTCCTGAGGACCGAGGTTGGGACCCACAGACCTAGAGAGAGTATCCGAATTTTTTTCACAGCAGCACTAGGCTAAAAGTTTCTTTATTGAAAAATGCCAAAAAAATATATATTTAGTTGATTGTTTATATCGTACTTAAAAGTAATTATGTGGTGAGGCAAGTGATTCACTTCTGTTATCACATATTTTACGATTGGCAGCCACCAGCACTGATTTTGCCTATTATTTTGACCATATTTTTATAATTACATGACCAGATTAATGTTTTATTCTCAAGACACTGTTATAAATACTCGCAGAGGTTTTCTCAATGCCACAAATCCTTTTCCAGGATGAGCTGAATTAAAACAGTAATAAAACCCACAATAAATATGACTGTTTGTTTTAGAGTAGTATTGGAGTTTAGGGGATTTACTAGTATCAGGGTAGAACAGAAAGCAGTTTATTAACCCCTGGGGTCAGTGTGATACTGACAGGTGTCACAACTGAAGATGTACTGTAACAAGAGACTGTTTAGAATTGGTAACGGTGAGCTGCGGTTATACAGTAGTGAAGAGTTTTCTCCTTCATCCACTAGGTGGCACTGGAGTTACAGTGGGGAATAGAGGGCGACCACTAGGAGCATGGGCACTTTAAGAAATTTACAAGTGTGGCTGACTCCTCCCCTCTACTTCCCCATCCCAGGCAGTCTTAGAATGTGCCCGGGGAGCTGGGTGCAACAGTTTTGTCCTCTTAGGGCAAATAGAAATTTTTATTTCATTTATGTTTGTTTTTACACCTTTTAACATTGAGGACAGACAGGCAGCTTCTGCCGACTGCCTGTCTGCGTCGCGGGAGCTGCCGGGGGGACCCCAGCGCCACTGCTCGCGGTCTGCGCGGGGGTCCCCGGCTCCTGGGACCGCCGTCCCAGAGTGACTGGACGCCGCTGCATGCGGCCGCGCCTCAGTCCGCACAGCCTCACCGCCACCGGCCAGCAGGCAGGGTATGTATATCCCGGCTCCCCGCTAGCAGGGGAGTCCGGGCAATGGGCGGTGTAAACAGCGCGTCTTTTTTCTGAAAAGCGCGCCATAGAAGCTGCCGGGGGGACCCCATCGCCACTGCTTGCGGTTTGCGCCAGGGTCCCCGGCTCCTGAGACCTCTGTCCCAGAGTGATGCAGCTTGCGTCACGATCCCTACTCGGAGCTAACCGGGTGGGGAGCGTACAGCGGGGTTTGCTCCCAGTGACCAGGTGCTTCCCCAGCTAAAACGCAGCTTGGGCGGCCATTTTAATATGCTTGGCCCCCATGCATGCTGCTGGAGGCTCCTGACTGCTGCTGCTAGGGCATACTTGCCGATGCTCCCGCATTTTGCGGGAGCCTCCCGCTTTAGGCCCCAGTCCCCCGGTCCCCCGCAAAGCCCTCCCGATCCCCCGGAATTTCAAAGTCGAGTTTCAAAATCCGGACTGCGCATGCGCTAGTCCGGCGCGATGGGGGGCGGAGCTTGGCACTAGCGTGCACAGTAAGCAGCGGCAGCGCTGCCACGGCGCCCAGCAGACAGAGCCTCCAGGCAGGGAGACTTTACCAGCAGCAGCTGCGGAGTCTTCACCTCACCCCTGCCTGCATTGTGGAAGCTGCAGGCTGAAGACAGTGACAGGGGGAGTGACCGGGAGCTAGAACAGGAAGCAGCTCGGAGGACAGGCTGGGGGAGGAGCAGGAGTGCAGTGCTGCTGAGTGCTCCGTTCTCAGGTTAGTGCAGGATGACAGTATTTCTACCTACCTCCAAGCTATCTGGTACTGTGTGTGTGTGTGTATACTGTAGCTTGCCACTGACACCAATATGTGTGTAGGTGACCTGGGTGTATCTATAAGCGCTGGCAGTGACTGTGTGTGTGTGTGTGTGTGTGTGTGTGTGTGTGTGTGTGTGTAGGCTGGTAGTGGCCTAGGGTTACCACCCGTCCGGGATTACTCCGGACAGTCCGGTAATTAAGCCGGGTGTCCGGAGTCCGGAGGGGTGGTGTTCCCGGACTATACAATGTCCGGGAACCGCGCTGCCACTAGTGACTAGAGGTGAGTCAGTGTGAGTGAGGAGTCGGGAGTGGGACACGGGGAGACGGCTGCTGCATGGACCTGGCTTGCTCACTGGCTATTTCAAATCTCACGGTTCATCAGCCAATCAGGAGTGGTGGCTCCTGATTGGCTGTCGGACCGCGAGATGGCGCGAGATGTGAAATAGCTAGTGACTGAGCAAGCCAGGTCCGTGCAGCGCCTAGCTCCCCGTGTCCCGGCCGGCGCTCTGTTCTAGCCTGCATGCCTGCCGATAACACTAACGATCAGCCCACCCACAGTCTCCCCCCGCACAGCCGGCAAGTGAGAGCGCTCCCTGGAAGCGCTCTATCGCAATACCGCAATAAGCTCATCAGTCAGCTGGTGAGTGAGGTGCTGCACACATGGCACACTCAGGTAGTAGTGTCTGGTCCGGCCTGTCCTCACCTCACACAGCTCACTGACACTTGGACTAGTTACCTGACAGCTGCTTGCACGGTAAGCCGATCATTTCACACTTGTTTGTGCCAGAGATAGAAGGAAAACATATATTTATAATGTACTGTCTTTATATCCATCACTTTTCTGCACATAATGGAAACTTTTTTAGGGCTAAACCAACATAGTCTAAAAATTCAGTAGAGACCAGTGACCTCCCTGAGGAATGAGGTTCTCCGTGCCTCGTGCCTTAGCAGGGGAGCCACTTTTCTGTGGAGGGGACTTGCGCATTTTAAAGGGAAAAAAAAACATGTTAATGTTTTCTCCAAAATTCGGCATCTTGTCATCAAAGGTCACACAAACAATGCAGGTTTTCTGGATTTCCTCAAATGAATCAATCATTGAATAAAGGTCACATGGTCTCTTGATGTCCTCAAGCAGAGAAGGTTTTGTATATTTTAAAGGAAGAAGGTACCGCCCATAAACTAACTTCATTCGTGTTAGAATATCTACAAATTAATTCGGTATGAAATCCAGATGGTCAAAATACCGACAGCTATTGACCGAAGGTCAAAATACCGACATGGTCAAAATCCAGACAAGGTAAAAACACCGACATTTAAAATCCCGACCAGGCAAAAAATGCCGACATATAGAATGTAGACAGGTGAAACAGTCAACATGTCTTTCGGTCGACAGGTCGACATGGGTTTTCCACTGGTTTGGTTTTTTACCCGAATGTCGACACAGTCGACATGGACACAGTTGAAAGTCAACCGCAGCTCCTCGCACCGCTCGCTATGCTTCGGGCACACTATTTTATTCTCCCACCACGTCCTAGTGGATGGTAGGGCGTGAAATACCGCCTATCGGCACGTCGGGTCAAACGATCAGCCCACCCACAGTCTCCCCCCGCACAGCCGGCAAGTGAGAGCGCTCCCTGGAAGCGCTCTATCGCAATACCGTCTGCCTAGAAGTTGCACCTTGTATAGCAGGTGGTCTATAGTGCTGGCGTGCAGGACCACTGGCAGCTCAGCACCTGGATGCAGACGGGGACTGATCATGTTCCAAGGGATCGAGTCCAGCCCCAGCAAACCGTGTGAGAGAGCATTAAGGTACCGACTCCTATATTGGGGCAACTGGGACGCCAGACCCCCCTCCCAGGGCTCACGTGTAATCGGCATTATGTTGAAAATTTTTGACGCGCGCCTACGGCGCGCACTGTCTGTGTTGTTCCGACTTTACAAAATACCTTTTCATCCTAGCATATCGTGTAATGGGCATTGTGGTGTATGGCGTAACATGTAATGGGCATCAAGCTGTGTGGCATAACGTGTAATGGGCATTATGGCATGTGGCATACTATGGCATTTTGTATGCTATGTAATGGGTGTGTGACGTGTAATCGGCATTATGTTGAAAATTTTTGGCGCGCGCCTACGGCGCGCATTATCTGTATTGTTCCTCCTTTTGTAAAAATTTTGGGCATCACGGTGTGGGGCATAACGTGTAATGGGTATTACTGTGTATGATGTGTAACATGTAACTGTCATTATGGTATGCAAAATCAAGAATGAAATTGAAGCAAAGGTTAAAAAAATTCAACATAAGGGGGTAAAAGGGTGGAGCTGGGGGCGGGACATGGGCGGGGCAGTGGGTGTGTCAAGGGGGTGGGCCAATGTCCGGGAATCTCTCAACAAAAAGGTGGTAACCCTATAGTGGCCCCTGTGTGTGTGTGCAGGCAGCTCTGTGTTTGTTTTGTGTTTATATACTGTAGCTTGCCACTGACACCAATATGTGTGTACTGTAGGTGACCTGGGTGTATCTATAAGAGCTGGCAGTGACCCCTGTGTGTGTGTGTGTGTGTGTGTGTGTGTGTGTGTGTAGGCTGGTAGTGGCCCCTGTGAGTGTGTGTAGGCTGGTAGTGGCCGCTGTGTGTGTGTGTGTGTGTAGGCTGGTAGTGGCCACTGTGTGTGTGTGTGTGTGTAGGCTGGTAGTGGCCACTGTGAGTGTGTGTGTGTGTGTGTGTGTGTGTGTAGGCTGGTAGTGGCCACTGTGAGTGTGTGTGAGTGTGTGGGCTGGTAGTGGCCCCTGTGTGTGTGGGCTGGTAGTGGCCCCTGTGTGTGTGTGTGTGTGTGTGTGTAGGCTGGTAGTGGCCCATGTGTGTGTGTGTGTGTGTAGGCTGGTAGTGGCCAATGTGTGTGTAGGCAGGCAGTGACCCCTGTGTGTATGTATGTGTGTGTGTAGGCTGGCAGCAACCCGTGTGTGTGTGTGTGTGTAGGCTGGTAGTGACCCCTGTGTGTGTGTAGCCTGGTAGTGACCCCTGTGTGTGTATATATGTGTGTGTGTAGGCTGGCAGTGACCCCTGTGTGTGTGTGTGTGTGTGTGTGTGTGTGTGTGTGTAGGCTGGTAGTGACCCCTGTATGTGTGTAGGCTGGTAGTGACCCCTGTATGTGTGTGTATATAGTTAGGTACTGATCCCTGTTAGTGTGTGTGTGTGAGTACACTGGCATTGTGTGTTTGTGTATAGGAGAACACTGTCCTGTGTCTGTCTGTATTTGTGTGTGCGCGTGTGTTATGTGTAGGCTGGTAGCTGGCAGGAGGCTCACCTTTTAGCCGCCAGTCCCCCCAATGCCCCGCATAGCCCTCCCAATACCCCCAGAATAATCAATCCCCATCTAAAAATCTGGACAGCACAGCGGAGCCTGGCACAAGCATGCCTAAGAGGCCTGCCAAGCACCGCTGCCCGTAGTCCGCACAAGAACCACCCAGGCCAGCAAAGCCTGCTAGTGGCCAGCCACCAGGGAAAAAAATGAATAAAATGGGTGTCACTGCACTTGGCCATGCCAACTTTACTGGAGACCACACCCACCTTCTTTGTAGCCCCACCCCCATCCCGGAGTAGCCACGCCTCTGGCGTGGCAGGTCCTGGTTTTAACCATGCACAACGTGTGAGGTATAGAATCTCCCTGAAACCAGTTTCCGAAAGTAGGCAAGTATGTGCTAGGGAGTCCTGTGCTCCAGCATGTCCTAGTCTCCCAGTAACTGCATCTATGGCTGCAGCTGCTCCCCCAAGTTCGGGGATATCAGACAGTGGGGTTTAGAGCATGGTAGGACAGTATTGGGCTGTATGTAAATTAGGTCATAGCACCCCTGTGTTATATACCATGGTGTTTATGGCCTGTGGCAGCTCATCTCCTTATACTGTCTCTCCTGTCCAGTGATTCTATCTCTGGTTACCTATACCTACTCTCTCTCTCTCTCTCTCTCTCTCTCTCTCTGTGTGTGTGTGTAGTGTATACGTATATACTGTATATTGGCAGGTGAAATCTCCAGAGCTCTGCAGAGAGTAACCTGCATGAAAGGTACAACTCAGTTTACACTGTTATCTGAGAACACTGTGATAGACAGCATCTAACCCTGGGTTATCATCCCATAGGGATAGCCCTGTCTGGCCTCCTCAGATCACTGAGGTGATGTCCCCTTTGTCCTCAGAGGCCACAAGGGGAGATTTTTATGTAGCCTCTGCTTGCAAGCCTTACAAGTGTCTCTTTGCCTTGTACCCCTCATTTCTTACATAAAGAGATGGTGTCCCTAGCATTATTACAGAGTCAGAGTGGACATGCAGATTTAGGGGAAGAGTTTGCAGACAGCAGGGTCATACAGAGGACAAGGGCAGCTTCAGCTCTTGCAGTTTTGTTACATTGTAAGATACAGTGCACAGACTCTTGCAGTGCTGTCAGTACACATGCTATGCTGCCATTACAGGTGACACAGAGGTCACTGCCTTACTCTGAGGCCAGGCTACAGTGTACAGATACAGTGTACACATACTGAGGGCAGCAGCAGCAGCCACATCTCTTGCTGGGCTGTCAGTACACATGCTCGGCTGCCATTACAGGTGACACAGAGGCCACTGCCTTCCTCTGAGGCCAGGCTACAGTGTACTACAGATACAGTGTACACATACCAAGGGCAGCAGCAGCCACAGCTCTTGCTGTGCTGTTAGTGTCCACAGCTCTTGCTCTGCTGTTAGTGTTGTACCACATGTTATGCTGAGATTACAAGTAACACATAGGTCACTGCCTTACTCTGAGGACAGGCTACAGTGTACACATACAGAGGAAAGCCTACAGCTCTTGTTGTGCTGTTACTGTGTTGTGTCACATGCTATGCTGAGGTTACATGTGACACAGGTCTCTGCCTCACTCGGAGGCCAAGTTGGGTACACCAAAGTACAAGGCTTGTATCTGTACTGGGTACACATACAGAGCTGGTACCTGTGTGAGTACTGTTTGGTACAAAGCACATAGCCAAACGACTGGGTGTCTGGACTATTTAAAAAAATTACAGACATTTTAAGAATCAGGATGGTTTAAGCAAAATCGTTCTTTTTGTGTGAGCATCACCCAGGCTACCATTGTTTATTACCTTCTCCCTGCAATTGGCAGGGCACAAGAATAAAAACAACCAATTTGTACACTCCGATGTTGGTACTTTAACCAGGAATAATGTTCTGTTTAAGGAGAGCTGGTAGCTTTCTGGGTGGATACAGCTGTCAAAAAAAAAAATAAAAAAAAAATTGGTTGGTGAAATTCTCTGCTAAATTACATTAGCAAGCCTTATATAATGATTCCAATTGCCAATGAAAATGGCCGTGTCTGTTTCAGCGACATGCTGGGATGTGTAGTTTCACAGGAGCTAGAAGGCCGCAGGTTGTACATGCCTGCTCTAGAGCGTAAGCCAGTTTTGGCAGTCACATACAGTAGGTGGGGTCTAATGAACGATACGACCATATTGCTAACACTATCAGTTCTTATACTACTACTCCCAGCATCCGCCGCCATACACTACTTTCCTATATACAGTTTCCCAGAGTGTTTGTGCCACAATAAATATAACAAAAGGCATTGTAACCCCTCCGCATCATTTCAGCCGATCATATGGTCGACCTAAAGATTGTCGACAGTCATTAGGTCAACATACTGCAAGGTCGACATGGGTCAAGGTCAACAGGTCATTTGGTCCAAAAAAAGCATTAGGTCAAAATGGTCTAGCTCAACATAGGGTTTTGTACTTTTTTTTTTACCCGAATGCCGACACAGTCAACATGGACACAGGATTAAGTGCACCGCATCCCCTCGCATGTCTGGCTGTGCTTGGCACTCTATGTTATTCTCCCACCACACCCTAGTGCAGGCGTTCCCAACCACGGTCCTCAAGGCACACCAACAGTACAGGTTTTAATGATATCCAGGCTTGAGCACAGGTGTCTTAATTAGTACCTGTGATTTGGATTAATCCATCTGTGCTGAAGCCTGGATATCACTAAAACCTGCACTGTTGGTGTGCCTTGAGGACCGTGGTTGGGAACGCCTGCCCTAGTGGATGGTAGGGCATGAAATTCCGCCTGTCGGCACATGTCGGCTCAAAAAACCCCCCAAAAATCCAGTGAAAAACCCAGTCGACCTAGACCATGTTGACCTAATGACCTGTCGACCTAGACCCATGTCGACTTTGCAGTATGTCGACCTGATGACTGTCGACCATCTGATATCGCTGATACAGGTTAATAGATAGAGGCTATCAATCCGAACGGCCTGTAATTGGTATAGCTATCTCACCCCTGCATTACTATATTAAGTATCAATTGGTAATGGGGGAGGCGCACCCAGGAATATGTATTAGACTTGGAAGCAAAGAAAGATAAAGTATTCCTACAAGGGGCAATCTAGGTTAGCATATATTAATGTTCTGATTAATGTTATAGGTACATTAATAAAGTGACCCAAGAAACAGAGAATTGGCTAAAACATGATGTTTATTGAATCATTTATTAAGGACAGCGAAATATTAAAAACATAAGTGAAAAGTGATAAATGTGAAATAAAGTGCATTAGAAAAAAAATTAAAATAAGTCTGTTACGTGTGTGTTATCGGTCATAGCATGTGTGTCTGTAATACTGTTATTAATCTCCACGCAAATATCAATTATTGCTCTAATTAGGCAGTCTTGTAAATTCATCAACAAAGGGACATGTGCACGTTTCAAGATGACGGGTGCAGCAAAATTGTTAGGAATAAAGGTGCGTACACACGGGGCAATATGATCGCTGGCAATATATTGCTAGCAATCATATCAGCAATCATATTGCCCAGTGTCCCGTTTTGTGAAAACGGGAGCGCGCACCCGGCGATTTATCGCTGGTGCACACTCCAATCACTGGCAATATGGTCGCTCAGCAACCATATTCCCAGCTATTTCAGCCCCTATCGCCCCCGTGTGTACACAGCATAATCGCCCCCGGATGACGTCAGCGAACCGGGACCAGGGCGGTCTTTTCGTATGGGCTTAATGGGCACTTGCTCTGGGGCTCCAGGTGTATAAGGGCCATACTCTGATAGCTGAGGATCCCCTTTTTTCAGGGATACCAGAATTTTTAAAATCGGCCCTGGGGAAATGGAGATATCCAACTTCAAAGCAGCAGTCCACATCTGACCTGTTAATTGCACTTCCCAGTCAGAATTCTCAGGTTCTCTCTGACTTAAGGTGCCCATACACGTCTCGATGCGGGCGTGCATTTTGAGCTTAAATAGCACGCATCGCATTCATCCTTGTACATGCGTTGTGCATACAATGCGATGAAAAGCAAGTACAAAAAGTATGTGCAGCACATACTTTTCTCTTTCAATGGTCCTGGTGACACAGCTTCACATTGGGATGTAGGAGGGTCCGCAGGAGCCAGGCACCTATCCTAAAGCTTTTGGAGGGTAGGCTCCTCCCCTACTGCATCCCAGACTCCTCAGTTTGTGTTAGGTGCCCACTGGAGTGGGTGCTATTCTAAAGGGCTGCCGGAGCAGCCGAAGGAGTAGAGTTAGTTAGGGTTTTTATTATTTTATTAACTTTTACACTAGCTAGGTAGGCACAGTGTGAGGATTCTCATTAGTGAATCCTCACACTGCTAGCACAGCAGGAGCTGACAGAAGCGCGTCCTGTCAGCTCACTGTGCACAGGGGAGACGCTGCCTGGCCTCCCTGTGCAGCGCTTACAGCTTCTTTTAAGAAGCTACGAAAACTCCACAGAATGATACTGAGCGCTGATTACCTATTCTACCGACTGTCCAGGATACACAACCAGTGTCCAACATACAAATTCTCAGTTGAAGTAAAAAAAATTGTGACATCTAGTGGTGCGAATAGGAACTGCAGGCAATCATCCCGATCATCCCTTTTTGTGATCATCCTTTTAGTACATCCGCAAATGGTGCCCTGCATACACAAATACATCCACGGTACTTGTAAGTTAACTGGGCGCCCGATTTCTAAATCGGGTCGGATCGGGCACATCGCATCGCATGCGACCATCGGATGCGATGCGATGCGATGACCCGATTTTTCCATAGGAATCAATGTTAAAATGGACTGAGTCCATTTTAACATGGAATTCAATGGGAAAAGGGGTCCTTTTCATACCCCTACTATCCAAGTGGGCATGGAGTTGGATATAAACCTGTGGCGAGCGTAGCGAGCCACCGAGCCCGAAGCGTGGCGAGCGTAGCGAGCCCCGCGAGGGGACACAGAATACCGTCCCCTCGGCGGGCTCGCTTCGCTCGCCACGCTTTGGGCTCGGTGGCTCGCTACGCTCGCCACAGGTTTATATCCAACTCCATGCCCACTTGGATAGTAGGGGTATGAAAAGGACCCCTTTTCCCATTGAATTCCATGTTAAAATGGACTCAGTCCATTTTAACATTGATTCCTATGGAAAAATCGGGTCATCGCATCCGATGGTCGCATGCGATGCGATGCGATGCGATGCGATATCGCATCGCATCTGATTGTATGCCTTAACTTAAGGCATACAATCAAAAAATCGGGCGCCCAGATAACTCATAAGTACCCATCCACTATAACCACAAACCCTAGCATACTACACATCCTATAACTAGCGAGTCTACCACATACCGACATCCTAAAAAAGAAACCTCCTCTATTACCCATAACGCCCAGCATAAACACACAACAGCGCACATATACCTGTACCACAGCCGCACAGCATCTACCATGAGCCTGACGTCTGCCTTGTGTCCCGTGTCCTCGGCTCCTGCAGCAGGAGGTGCTGGGTCGTCCTCTGCTCCGCCTGTTGTGCTGTTCTGGGTCGGCCTCTGCTTCCACCCCCGGCTCCTATCAGGCTGGGGATCCTCCTCTATCCTCTCCTCCGCTGGGCTGTCACCTGTCCTCTGAGCAGCTCCTGTCCTTGATGTTACATAGTGTTCTTAACTTACTTTCGGGCAGGCATCTCTAGGGGCAGCTCCGCACCACTGAGGGGGCTTCTACAGGTCTCCAGCTAGGGGTCCTTTGCATGTCCTCCAGTCCTGGTTCCTCGAGAGCGGGTGTCCTCCGCGGTGCCTGCGCACCTTGGTCTCCACTTGCTGCGTCCTCTATCTTCTTCGGAGCAACTTCAGGAGAATCCTCCGGCTGGGTGTGCTCCCAGGTAATTTACCCCCTCAGCACCTTCTTCCTTGAGGTTCTAGTCTTCACCCTCTCGGCTCCTCCACAGGCAGGCACTATGTAGGACACCTCGGCAGCACACATCATTCTGTTCTCTCCGGGTTTGGGGCTCCTCCTGTGGTTGGCAGCTAGTGGGGGCAGCGCGGTTCCCTTCCCTCTGGCAGGTGGCAGCAGTAGGGGACTTGGAGGAGCCTGGCTCTCCTGGCGCCATTCCTGGTCTCACAGCTGCGCAGCCTCCGCTCCTTACAGGTTAGCAGCTCACAGCACTGCACAGGCCCTTGTCCTCTCCAGGGATCACCCTTCCCGGTGCCGGCTCTCTCTGTTGTGGGTTATGCATCGCTGCAGCACCGCCTCTGATCCCCCTGCCCTACCTCTCTATAGTCCCTCTCACTGGCTCACCCGCCATATCCTGTACTGGCTGTATCATATATTTTTATATTTCTTTATACTCAAAGGCTATATATCCCCCTTCCCACACAGATTTAAGTTGCGACTATTTGACACAGTGGCTGCCTTGATAAAGGTACCAGCGGGGACCGAAACGTCAGAAGATCTCTCTTGCAGAAAATAAACTTTGGATTACCTCCTGGTTGTACCTCCATTGAACTACAGACTGGTGAGTGCTGTTTATTCCCCCAGTGGGGGTTCTTTCTGGTATCTATCTATCTAAGGAATTATCCAAGCAGGCAGCGGCACTCCGTGGGCTTAACAATGTGTTTATTGGAGGTGACCGACGTTTCGGGGACTGGATACCCCTTTGTCAAGGTGTACAACGCGTGCGGGTGACACAGCAAACATTTAAATACATACAGCATGTGCATACTCACCATTCCCGTACGTGGAGCGTCCCGGTTGCGTCCAGTGCGGCTTCCAGTGCGGGCGGATGTCAGTGGGTGGAGCCTCACTGCATCATCACGCTCCCCTCTGTTGTAGATGGGTTGCTATGGTGACCCCACCGTATCGCCCACTTCTGTATGACAACCTCCGCTCCAGGATCCAGGTTTGGCTTCTGCCTATAACAACACATAAATGGCACATAAATAACCTACATTAAAACAGTAAAACAATGTTAAAAAATGGTGCAAGTTTGAAGTGTAAATTTCAGATGCCACGGGACTACTGCCCGAGCAATGTTTAAGAAGTGATGTGAAGAAGATGTCACCGCATCTAGCGTGACAATTGTATGGTGTTAACACAGGGATCCGGACGGGTGTGTTACATATGGATCTCTGTATACAATAATAACATGGTCAAACTGATCGCTAATGATCATGTTTGTAAATCGGAGATGTCAGGCTCTAACACATGGGGGAGATGTGCTGTGGGATCTCTATGAATGTGAGAATTACAGGGGCGTGTTGTACCATAAATATCGGCTCCACAAGTGATATATATGCTTCATGTTGTCTTTGAGAACAGAACAGCAGTATAGCGTGTATATATATATACTATGTATACATCGGGGGAAATGTACCAAAATGGATTCGTAGGCAGAAATACGCCTATTTTTTACACATTTGTATTTTTGGGATTTACACACACTTCTTTGTATGTCAAACCGACAGATCGCAATACTATACTTAGACACAACAGCTCGCACCCACGCAACACGGTGGAGAGTCTCCCATACTCAGTTTTTGAGAGTATGCAGGATCACTGATACCGACTCTGAAACCCATCACCAACTGGACATCATGCAGCAGAAGTTCGAGGACAGAGGCTACCCCAGACAGGGCCTACTTAAAGCCAAGGCCAGGGCTCTGGCGTGTGAGCGCACCACTCTTATCACAGGTGCAACACCTAAAGTCATAAAGCCATGTATTCCATGGGTTAATGACTTTAGCTCTGCCAGCCGAGAAACCACCAGCAGAGTAAAAAACTGGTGGGAAATTGTGCGTTCGGATCCCGAGCTACCGGTGTTCAAAGACACCAAGCTGATGCCGAGCTACAAGCGCGGCCCAAACTTGAAGGACCTATTGGTCAAGACCGAGATTACAAATTTTGACACCCCTTCTAGACAAATCAGACCCACCAGAATGGGCTGTTACCGGTGCCTAGGCTGCACAACATGCAGCTTCGTGACAGCTTGCACCGAAGTTGCACATCTCTATACGGGTAAATTTTTTTTAAATCAGATGGCCCCTCACGTGCACGACTAAATTTGTTATCTACATCATTTATTGTCCATGTGGAATACATTACATCGGCAAGACCGATTGTGCCATACGGGCAGCCCTTCATTCTGGCTCAGGGGAGCAACCAGTGACCAGGCATTTCGCCAAGGCCAAACATAACATGGCAATGATCAAATATAAGATCATAGACCACGTGCCGGTACACATACGGGGTGGCAACCGTTCCAAACAGCTTCTGCAGCTTGAGTCCAAGTGGATTTACAAAATGGACACACTACACCCTAAAGGCCTTAATGACACACTTGGCCTACATAATTTTTTGTAACCATTTTGGTCCACTAACACACAATCATGTCTTCCTTCTTCCTTTTCTCTCCCCCTTGTTAAAGGTACTTGTCATCCCACTGTGTGACACCAGTCCCCCAGCCTTATCGGTGTCCAGGTGACACACCAGGATAACATATAATATACAAGATGCTGGCATTCTGTTGTTGCAATTTCTGGCTTCTGGTGCTATGCGCATACAGTGATGCTGGCTGCATCACCCCACACAGGGCTGTTTTTGCTTATTATAGATACCCAGCAGGGACTCAGTATTTCTCCCTGCATTTAAACCACTCACGCCATAGGGTTTGCACCTCACCCAGCATATGCACTTTGACTTTTGCCCAGTACGGCTCCAATTCGGGGCCGCACGCAGTTATCTTTTTATACGTATACCCTTTTTAAATGTTCGTTTTTTATTATATATGTCTTCTCATTTTTAGCCACTAGATGTCACTATGTAGTCATAATATGGTCATGTCCACTTGTTTTTTTGCATTTTTTATTCACTTGCATCCTCTGAAGTTTTGTGTATGTATGGATGCCTTTGTTGCTTTATGACTTCTGTAGCACGATACTTGTATTCATGCTAATGTGAGCTGCAATCTCTTTCCCAGCCCACCCACGTCACCGCGGGATGACGACCGTGATGACGCGCGGTCAGCTGGACGCCGCCGAACGTGGTGACGTCACTGCTGTGCGCAGTACTCCGGAAACCGGCCTGTGGATGCTCGTGGGGGACGGCTACAGGGAGGGGGTAAGTTAGCGCCTATTTGTTAACATGTCTTATAAATACCCATGCACTTGCACTTTATTCTGTACTTCACCCTGTCTGCATTTTGTCCTGACGACGGGGGTCCGGCCCCCGAAACGTTGACGCCTGTAAGACCACTTATGGAATAAACACGGCCTTTTGATTTCACCAGCATTTGTGAGTCCTCGAGTGCCCATTCATTTCGTCATAGTATTCTGTGGGCAGTTCATTGTGGCTGCCCTCTGAAAGCTGGCATCGGGGCAAGCTACACATCTCAGCTCACTTCAGTCCAGAGTGACGGCCCTTCCGGATATAGATATATATATATATATATATATATATATATATATATATATATATATATATATATATATATATATATATAGAACAAAGAGTGGGGTACCCTTTCAATGCGCTAGATAAAGTAGATTGGGCAGCACTCTGTCAGTCCCCCCTGTTAGCAGGGGAAGTGGGGAATAGAAGAAAAAAGATAGAAGACAGAGCGCGCCACTATTTTATGGAGATCCACCACCAGAAGGATCAAGAAAATATATCGATTGGTCACTGTACAACAGTATTTAATACAATTAATTTAAAAACAAAGTAAAAACATTTTTGCTTGTATGCAGTCAGTTGGTCGAATCGATATAATCAGGAAAAAACTCCCAAGGCGTTTCGTCAAAAAAAATGACTTCCTCAGGGGTAACTTTCTAGGTGGTGGAGAAAGGCCATATTACTAATTTAGTATATACACAATTAAGTAGTTACATTTTCAATACTGAGAATGTACATACCCTTAGGTAAATGGATAGTGAATGTAAGTTTTCACTCCGGATAGCGGTCTTACTGACAAACTGTACAAAAGTGTGCAAATGGATCCCTTGGAGATCTTAATGCTGGTATCCAGCTGCAACTATAGCATAATAATAGAGTATACAAAGAAAATAAAATACTGTACTCTGGCCCTTATTCTGATCGGTGCGGCCCGATCAGAATATGCGGCCGCAACCGTGCAGGCGAATCCCCGCCTTCCATACGGATCGCCACCTGCCGTCCGTATGCGGATATGTGGCGATCCGCATGAAATTGGACGGGGATACGCCTCCTCCGTCTTGGGAGCAGCCCCTGCATTCGATGGTCGCCGAACATCGAATGCAGGGCCGCACGCTCCACCAGGTCCCGCAACACAAGACCACACGGACACTTGTCCGTGTGAAATCATGTATGGGGGCGGGCAGCTGACATCCGGCGATGTCAGATGCCCGCCCCGTACCCACGCGTCACGGCCTCATTACCATGCATACGCCCCGCGTTTGCATGGGAACGCCCATGAAACGGGGGGCGTATGCATAGGGTAATGAGGCTAAGTAGCCCCTCACGCCCCTCTACGCCCCCTGTGCGGCGTATAAAGAATCCGTGCGGCGAAATCGCCTGCACATGCGCAGAGTGACCTCTGCACATGCGCAGACGATCAACATCGGCGGTCCGTCCGCATGCGGGAATTTCCGCACCGATCAGAATAAGGGCCTCTATTATTATGCTATAGTTGCAGCTGGATAAACCGCCAATGCATCTACCTGGCTACCCCGCTAGTGGGGAGCCAGGGTATACGTATCCCTGCCATGCTTGTGGCTGAAGGAAGTCCGCGAGGCACGCTGCATGCAGCGGCGACCGGATTCTCTGTTACTGTGGTCCCCTTGCAGGCAGGTAGGGCAGGGTGCTACCTGCCTGTCTGACCGCGCTGTACTCTCACAGAACTGAGCCGCGCTGTACTCTCAAAGTACTGAGACGCGCTTTTAGAGCAATCCCACCTGGTTCCCTGCTAACAGGGACCCGGGGGCATACTTACCCCTGTAGCTGCTGTACGCGCCGAGGCTTTCGGTCCGCGAGGCGCGCTGCATGCAGCGGTGCCGGGGACCCCGGAACGGTGGTTCTGTCAGCCAGGTTCCGGAGGCAAGCTGCAAGCAGCTGCAACCGGTCCCTCAACAGCGCCCTCGTCGCAGGCAGATAGGGACAGGGACTATCTGCCTGTGTAGATCTTAAAAATCCGGAAAAATAAAGAAAAAATTAGAAAAGCCCAAGAGTGAGCTAACAATGCGCCCAGCTCCCGCAGGGCACATGCTAAGACTGCCTAGGAGAGGAAGTAGAAGGGGAGGAGTTAGTCACTGTTAATTTATTCTAAAGTGCCCAAGCTCCCTGTGGTCGCCCTTCTATTCCCCACTGTAACTCTCCAGTGTCACCTAGTGGAGGAAAGAGAAATAATGATGCAGCTGATAAACCTCCCATTCTCGGGTTACATACATGAGGATAAGATTGAATTAAGCACAAAGATGATAACAAGAGCCGGATGCCCCCCGACAGTCACTATACCGACATTGGAATCCCGACTGCTAAATGCCCGATGAGCCACCGAACCTGCACGGGGCTTCTTTGCGCTCGCTCCCTTGTCAGAGTACCGGTAGTCAGTAAATGTTAGGTAAAACCACAATTAGAAGCCAAATTACAGTATAAGTTGGCTGGGGGCGGGGTCTAATGTTGAGTCTGTTCCGCCACACCCCCTGAAAGCGGCCTGCGGTTGCTTCTCCCAGAGAGGATATTGACAAAGAACCAAGCAATCATCTCCCGGCATTATGCTAGCGCAGCTGTAAAACAACATAAACTGCTCTAAATGCTTCTTAATCTTCTTCTTTTATCTCTGTCCAAGACGATGGATCCCTAGATCATGCACATGACATTCTAGGGCAGTGGTTCCCAACCGTGGTCCTCAAGTACCCCCAACAGTGCACGTTTTCCAGGTCACCCAGCAGGTGCACTCATTATTCAGACACATTTTAAAAGATCCACAGGTGGAGCTAATTATATCACTTGTGATTCTGTGTGGAGACCTGGAAAATGTGCACTGTTGGGGGTACTTGAGGACCAGGGTTGGGAACCACTGTTCTAGGGCAGTCATGTCCAACCTGCGGCCCTCCGGCTGTTGCGAAACTACAAGTCCCATCATGCCTTGCCATAGTTTTGCTATTAGCGAGTGCTAAAACTATGGCAAGGCATGCTGGGATGTGTAGTTTCACAGGAGCTAGAAGGCCGCAGGTTGTACATGCCTGCTCTAGAGCGTAAGCCAGTTTTGGCAGTCACATACAGTAGGTGGGGTCTAATGAACGATACGACCATATTGCTAACACTATCAGTTCTTATACTACTACTCCCAGCATCCGCCGCCATACACTACTTTCCTATATACAGTTTCCCAGAGTGTTTGTGCCACAATAAATATAACAAAAGGCATTGTAACCCCTCCGCATCATTTCAGCCGAGTCGGGTGCGGTCCCAAAGGGCCACCCCGGGGGGGGGCGCGGTGCAGTGTCCGCAGGTTGGGGGGGGGGGGGGGTCACAGGCAGCCTGCACTGCTGTCTGCTATACCCTGCAAACAGCAGTAGCAGAGGAGGTGAATGGATGCCTGTGAGCGGCATCCATTCACCTCCCGGACAAGGGGTGGACGGGGGCTAGGGGCAGCCCAGCAGATTACCTTAGTGCTGGGCTTGCCCCCAGCGCAGCATTCCGGGTCCTGGCGGCGGCGATCGGAGATGACATAATCTCCAAGCGGCAGGGGGGATGCGACAGTGGTGTAAAAGGGTGCAAACGCAGGGTCACACCCGGCTTGAAGCAGGGATCAAAAACCCAGATGCGACCTGGCGTTTTTGGTATAAAAGGGGTACTATTAACAAGTCTATGAATCTGATGTAGATCACTTTTCTTTGTGGTTACAACATACTTCCCTCCAATTGAAAACTACAGTCAGGAAAATTACAGTAGGATGCGCCAAGCGCCTTTGTAAGGGGCGTGTCACACAGTGCCCAAAGGGCGTGTCTAACTCCACATGGAGCAGTACGGATGGTGTAATGGTTAGCATTACTGCCTCACAGCACTGAGGTAATGGGTTCGATTCCCACCATGGCTCTAACTGTGTGGAGTTTGTATATTCTCCCCATACTTGCGTGGGTTTCCTCCTGGTACTCCAGTTTCCTCCCACAATCCAAAAATATACTGGTAGGTTAATTGGCTTCCAACAAAATTAACCCTGGAATGTGTGCAGGGGCGGATCCAGGACAAAATGACAGGGGGGGCACCATGATAAAAAAGGGTTTGGGTGGGGGAGGGGCGGTGTTAGTGGTGCCAGTGTACATGCTAAGAGAGCGGCAGGAGAGGGTGGGAATGGAGTTAAAAATAGGCCCTGGCATTTAAAGTACGCAGGCCCACCATGGCGACAAAAGTGAAGGATGTAGTTGTGCGCTCCGGAAAATGGGGCGTGGCCACTCAACAGGGGGCGTGTCCTTGAGTGTAGTGTACAACACCATATACAACTTCTACACATTATGCTACAAAATACTAGACCCCATTATACCTGCCCCTTACACATGATGCCAAATGGAATGAGCCAAAATTGACATAATGCCACATGGATTGAGCCAAAATTGACATAATGCCACATGGATTGAGCCAAAATTCAAATAATGCCACATGGATTGTGTCAAAATCCCCATAATGCCACATGGATTGAGCCAAAATTTACACAATAACACACACAGATTGAGCCAAAATTCACATAATGCCAAACGGATTGTGTCAAAATTCACATAATGCCACACGGATTGAGCCAAATGCATAAAATGCCATAAGGATTGAGCCAAAATTCACATAATGCCACATGGATTGAGACAAAATTCACATAATGCCACACGGATTGAGCCAAAATTCACATAATGCCTCACGGATTGGGAAAAAATTCACATAATGCCACACGGATTGAGCCAAAATTCCCATAATGCCACATGGATTGAGCTAAAATTCACATAATGCCACACGGATTGAGCCAAAATTCACATAATGCCACATGGATTGAGCCAGAATTCACATAATGCCACACAGATTAAGCCAAAATTCACAATACACTTCATAAACAGGGACATTGTCCACCAAAGGCTCGCATTAAACATTTACACCATAATGTCCATTACACGTTAAGTTACACGCCATTATGTCCATTATGTGTTATGCCAAACACCATAATGCCTATTAAAAATTATGCTACATAAGTGCTGCTTCTCTACATGCTCATTGCCAAGGGTTCCATGCTCATTGCCAGAGGTTCCATGCTAGTTGCCATGTGGGATTACATGCTCATTGCCAAGGGGGAATACATGCTCGTGGTAAATGGGGGACAGCAGAAGTGATAGCCACTGACAGTGGCAGAGCCTGGCTGTATTCAGAGCACTGCAGGTCCCGGCTATTTGAAATAATACCCCTTTCACACCAGAAAATGCATTCCCAGGTTGGCCCCTTTTACACCAGCCTAGTCCCTGCATTTTCTGGTGTGAGGGGGAGAGAAAACCACCCCTCCCACCTTTAACCAGTTATCTCATTTAACTGGCTATATCTTCGGAACCAACTGACCCATTTACATGAGACAAGTATTATATTGAAGAACTTTTGAGTGGGCTTTGAATGATTTTGGTCCAGTGAAACGGGAACGTTTGGTTCCAGAGTAATCTGCCCTCAAAGAACATGAACAGCCATGAAATTACATTTCAAAAATAAAAAAATCGGTTTACACGCAATATCTCTGGAACCGATTGACCGATTTGGACCAGCCTGGTATCATATTAAGGGCCCGGCGATTTGGAATTTAATGAAATCAACCACAAGCTTCTGTGATGCCAGGGCGGGTACTGGCAGCCGTCAGAACCGGGTGGGGGTGGGAATTGACGGGTTCCAATATTATCCTATGGGGAAAAAACATTACAGGTTTGCCAGGCGATATCTTCGGTTCCTGGGGGGCTAGAGACACGGGGCTGGGCTCGTTGGAAAGCCCTGATCCTCAGCTACAAAATAAATGACAGGAGGCACGTGCCCGGGTGCCCCCCCCCCCCCTGAATCCGCCACTGAATGTGTGTGTGTGTGTGGTAGGGATTAGATTGTAAGCTCCACTGGGGCAGGGACTGATGTGAATGTTCAAGTATTCTCTGTAAAGCGCTGTGAAATATGTGTGTGCTATATAAGAAACTGTTAATAAATAAATAAATAAACCTATGGGCGTGTCTATGCCTAAATGCTTCTTGTGAGATATTTCTATAGAACATTAAGTCTATAGAATTTTTGAAAGGTTTTTTTTTTTTTAACCCCTTCATGACAGAGCCAGTTTTTGCCTTCCTGACAGAGCCCTTTTTTTCAAATCTGGCATGTATCACTTAAGTGGGGATAACTTTTTTTTGCTTTTACTTATCCCAGTGATTTTGAGATTGTTTTCTCGTGACACATTGTACTTCAAGTTAGTGGTAAATTTTCGTCGATACAGTCTGTGTTTTTTTGTGAAAAATACCAAAATGTCGTAAAAAAATGGAAAATTTTGCGATTTGCAAAATGTTAAATTTTCTGCTTGTGAGACAAATAATCTTACCACTCAAAATAGTGAATAACTAACATAGACCATATGTCTACTTTATGTTGCCATCATTATTTCAACCTCATTTTCATTTTTTTGGACACTAGGAGGCTTAAAATATGAATAGCAAATTCTCAAATTTTCAAGAAAATTTCAAACTCTGATTTTTTTAGGGACCAGGTCAGTTATGATGTGACTTTGAGTGACTTGTATGTGAGACACCCCCATAAATGATGCCATTTCAAAAACTGCACCCCTCACAGTATTCAAAACAGCATTTTGGAAGTTTGTTAACCCTTTAGGTGTTTCACAGGAATTAAAAGAAAGTGTAGGTGAAATTTCAAAATTTCATTTTTTTTGCAGATTTGCAATTTTAATACATTTTTCTAAGGAACACAGTAGATTTTACTAGAGAAATGTGACTAAAAATTGATTCCCCCAATTCTTTGGTTTTCATAAATATCCTATATGTGGCCCTAGTGTGCACGGTGACCAAACCACAGGCTTCATAATAGAAGGAGCACCTACTTGATTTTGGAGCCTCCTTTTTATGAGATTATTTTTTAGGCACCATGTAGGTTTCTAGGCACCATAAGATGCTAAAAGTTAGGTACCCCCCCACAAGTGACCCCATTTTGCAAACTACACCCTTCAGGGAATTCATCTAGGGGTATAGTGTACATTTCAAACCCCCAGGGGTTTCACCAATTGTGGTACAACTGGGCAGTGAAAATGAAAAAAAATAATTTTTCATTTTCACAGCTCAGTTGTATCAAAATTGGTGAAACCCCGGGGGGTTTGAAATGTACACTATACCCCTTGATGAATTCCCTGAAGGGTGTAGTTTGCAAAATGGGGTCACTTGTGGGGGGGTTCCACTGTATGGGTGTTTCGGGGGTCATTCAACCAGAATCTGTGCTGCAAAATCCAAAAATCACTCCTTCCCTTCTGAGTCCTGCCATGCACCCAACTGGTATTTTTTGGTCACACATGAGGCATTGCCATACTCGGGAGAAATTGGGGCACAGATTTTGGGGTGCTTTGTCTCCTTCATTCCTTGTGAAAATGAAAAATTTTGAGCCAGATCTGCATTTTTGTGTAAAAAAATGTAATTTTTTACAGAAAAATGCAGTTCTGGCTCAAAATTTTTTATTTTCACAAGGAATGAAGGAGACAAAGCACCCCAAAATCTGTGCCCCAATTTCTCCCGAGTACGGCAATGCCTCACGTGTGACCAAAAAATACCAGTTGGGTGCATGGCAGGACTCAGAAGGGAAGGAGTGATTTTTGGTGGTGGAATGAATGGTGGGTGCTATGTCGCATTAGCAAGACCCCCGAAGCACCAATACAGTGGAACCCCCCCACAAGTGACCCCATTTTAGTCACCAGCTTTGGGAGGGGGGCTGGCGCTGCGGCTGGCGGGGGGGTGGGAGGGGTGCTGGTGCTGCGGCAGCCGGGTGGGTGGGAGGGAGGGGGGCTGCCGGGTGGGAGGGGGGGGGGCTGGCGATCGGTGGTAATCGGTGCGGTATATACACACACACACACACACATATATATATATATATATGTGTGTATATATATATATATATATATATATATATATATATATATATATATATACAAATATATATACACACACATATATATATATATATATATATATATATATATATGTGTGTGTGTATATATATATATATATATATATATATATATAAATATATTTTTTCAGTGCATACTGTACATTTAATTTTTAACTTTTTCTGCAGCTTGATGCTGCTGCTGCTGCTGCGGGGGGGAGGGGGGAGGAGGGCAGCGCTGCGTGCGCTCCAGACGCTCCGGGGGAGCCGGGGGGAGCTGCTGCTGCTGCCGGGTGAGTGCCCGGCGGGTTCGAGGGGGGGCTGCACATCGGTGGTGATCGGTGCTGTACTTGACAGCACCGATCACCAGTGAATCCCTGTGTTACCGAGCGGCTTAGCCGCCGGTAACACAGGAAACGCTGTGAATGGCTGTTCAGATTTGAACAGCCAATCACAGCGATCGCCGACCGGGGGGGGCACCCCTGCCCCCCCTGGGCGGCAAGGGGGGATGTCTGCTGTCAGGGACAGCAGACATCACCTAACTGTCACTGCGTCTCTAGACGCAGTGACAGTTAGAAGTCATGACGTATATATACGTCATGTGTCGGGAAGTACTTCCCGACCATGACGTATATATACGTCAAATGTCGTGAAGGGGTTAAAGAATGATTTTTATTTCAAAGCATCATATAGATAGAACCATACATTGCCTGAATAAAAGTATGCAGACTTCCAGCAACAGTACAGAAAACTAAATGTAGAGGGTGATTCAGACCTGCTTGATTGGCTGCAAGTAACTTTTTCGGTACATCTTTCTAGTATGGCGTAGGACAGTGGTTCCCAAACTTTTTTTAAATCCCAACACCCAAGAGCAGTGGTTCTCAACCTCGGTCATCAGGACTCCCCAACAGTGTACATTTTCCAGGCCTCCATGCAGGATCACAGGTGAAATACTTTGCTCCACCTGTGATCTTTTAAAATGTGTCAGTGAATAATGAGTGCACCTGCCGGGTGACCTGGAAAACGCAGACTGTTGGGGGGTCCTGAGGACCGAGGTTGGGACCCACAGACCTAGAGAGAGTATCAGAATTTTTTTCACAGCAGCACTAGGCTAAAAGTTTCTTTATTGAAAAATGCCAAAAAAATATATATTTAGTTGATTGTTTATATCGTACTTAAAAGTAATTATGTGGTGAGGCAAGTGATTCACTTCTGTTATCACATATTTTACGATTGGCAGCCACCAGCACTGATTTTGCCTATTATTTTGACCATATTTATAATTACATGACCAGATTAATGTTTTATTCTCAAGACACTGTTATAAATACTCGCAGAGGTTTTCTCAATGCCACAAATCCTTTTCCAGGATGAGCTGAATTAAAACAGTAATAAAACCCACAATAAATATGACTGTTTGTTTTAGAGCAGTATTGGAGTTTAGGGGATTTACTAGTATCAGGGTAGAACAGAAAGCAGTTTATTAACCCCTGGGGTCAGTGTGATACTGACAGGTGTCACAACTGAAGATGTACTGTAACAAGAGACTGTTTAGAATTGGTAACGGTGAGCTGCGGTTATACAGTAGTGAAGAGTTTTCTCCTTCATCCACTAGGTGGCACTGGAGTTACAGTGGGGAATAGAGGGCGACCACTAGGAGCATGGGCACTTTAAGAAATTTACAAGTGTGGCTGACTCCTCCCCTCTACTTCCCCATCCCAGGCAGTCTTAGAATGTGCCCGGGGAGCTGGGTGCAACAGTTTTGTCCTCTTAGGGCAAATAGAAATTTTTATTTCATTTATGTTTGTTTTTACACCTTTTTACATTGAGGACAGACAGGCAGCTTCTGCCGACTGCCTGTCTGCGTCGCGGGAGCTGCCGGGCGGACCCCAGCGCCACTGCTCGCGGTCTGCGCGGGGGTCCCCGGCTCCTGGGACCGCCGTCCCAGAGTGACTGGACGCCGCTGCATGCGGCCGCGCCTCAGTCCGCACAGCCTCACCGCCGCCGGCCAGCAGGCAGGGTATGTATATCCCGGCTCCCCGCTAGCAGGGGAGTCCGGGCAATGGGCGGTGTAAACAGCGCGTCTTTTTCCTGAAAAGCGCGCCATAGAAGCTGCCGGGGGGACCCCATCGCCACTGCTTGCGGTTTGCGCCAGGGTCCCCGGCTCCTGAGACCTCTGTCCCAGAGTGATGCAGCTTGCGTCACGATCCCTACTCGGAGCTAACCGGGTGGGGAGCGTACAGCGGGGTTTGCTCCCAGTGACCAGGTGCTTCCCCAGCTAAAACGCAGCTTGGGCGGCCATTTTAATATGCTTGGCCCCCATGCATGCTGCTGGAGGCTCCTGACTGCTGCTGCTAGGGAGTCCTGTGCTCCAGCATGTCCTAGTCTCCCAGTAACTGCATCTATAGCTGCAGCTGCTCCCCCAAGTTCTGGGATATCAGACAGTGGGGTTTAGAGCATGGTAGGACAGTATTGGGCTGTATGTAAATTAGGTCATAGCACCCCTGTGTTATATACCATGGTGTTGTTTATGGCCTGTGGCAGCTCATCTCCTTATACTGTCTCTCCTGTCCAGTGATTCTATCTCTGGTTACCTATACCTACTCTCTCTCTCTCTCTCTCTCTCTCTCTCTCTGTGTGTGTGTGTAGTGTATACGTATATACTGTATATTGGCAGGTGAAATCTCCAGAGCTCTGCAGAGAGTAACCTGCATGAAAGGTACAACTCAGTTTACACTGTTATCTGAGAACACTGTGATAGACAGCATCTAACCCTGGGTTATCATCCCATAGGGATAGCCCTGTCTGGCCTCCTCAGATCACTGAGGTGATGTCCCCTTTGTCCTCAGAGGCCACAAGGGGAGATTTTTATGTAGCCTCTGCTTGCAAGCCTTACAAGTGTCTCTTTGCCTTGTACTAGGGATGGGACATTGAAAGAAAACATCGGTCAAATGATGTTTTTCAACATTGGTTGCAAAACATCATTTAGACTTAAACATTGGTACTGTGAACCCGATGTTAACCGATGTTAACCGATGTTTCAATATTTTTTAAAATAAACTGGTTACCAAAGCATATAATACACTAATAAGCTTCTGAAATGATAAATAATCCCTCTATTAAGTTTATCTTGTTGGAGGCTTACAGTTTATACACACACACAATGGATATATGATTCATGTTTTGTGGTAAATCAAATTTGTTACGGAAGGAAAAAAACATGAAGTATTAACTATTAAAACTTTATTGCAACAACTCACAATCTGCTATTTTTACCTAGATTTTTAACTGTAGCAGCAGGCTAATAACTTATGTTGATCGGATTCGGTATGAAATCCCGACGGTCAAAATCCCGACGGTCATAATACCGACAGCAATTGACAGAAAGTCAAAATCCCGACATGGTCAAAATCCCGACATTTAAAATCCCGACATGGTCAAAATACCGACAAGGTCAAAATACCGACATTTAAAATCCCGACAAGTTCAAAATACCGACATATAGAATGTAGACAGGTGAAAAAGTCAACATGACTTTCGGGCGACAGCTCGCGAGGTCGATATGGGCTTTTCACAGTTTTTTTACCTGAATGTCGACACAGTCGACATGGACACAGTTGGAAGTCAACCGCAGCCCCTCGCATAGCTCGCTGCGCTCGCAATGCTTCGGGCACGGTGCCTCGCTACGCTCGGCACACTATTTTATTCTCCCACCACGCCCTAGTGGATGGTAGGGCATGAAATACCGCCTGTCGGCACATGTCGGGTCAAGAAACAGTGAAAAACCCATGTCGACCTCGCGACCTGTCGCCCGAAAGTCATGTTGACTTTTTCACCTGTCTACATTCTATATGTCGGTATTTTGAACTTGTCGGGATTTTAAATGTCGGTATTTTGACCTTGTCGGTATTTTGACCATGTCGGGATTTTAAATGTCGGGATTTTGACCATGTCGGGATTTTGACTGTCTGTCAATTGCTGTCGGTATTTTGACCGTCGGGATTTTGACCGTCGGGATTTTGACTGCATCCCATGTTGATCATAGAAAATAGCAAAAAAAACTGTACACACAGTGCAACATATAACATACTACATTGTTGCTTAGAATAACCATCAGAACAAAGACGCTGGAGCCAGTGCAACTGCAAATTAAGGTTTGAAACACGTCTGCATTTGACAAACCAGCCCCCATCCCCTCTCTCAAATAGAAACTACTGTACCTGTCACTCTGTATCTGCATCCGCTGTTACTAATAAATCACTGCACATGTGCAGTGTGACTGACATTGCATGTCAAAGAAATAAACTGTGCAAATGTCTGCATCCACAACTGAATCAGGCCCTTTGTAAGGTGCTGTGATATGCTTTCTGCATAATAATAAATCAATTGATAGATTGTAAGCTTGCGAGCAAGGCCCTCATACCTTTGACTGACAGTAAATACCCAGTTTGTTGTATCACTGTCTCCTATTGTAAAGCGCAAGTGAATATTCTGCGCTATATAAGAAACTATTAATAAATAAATAAATATGAAGGGAGTTCACCACAATGTCACTACTAGTGACTATCGTATTATACTGTTCATTCTATCACCCACTATCTTTGAAAACCCATGCAGTTCCTCTTCCCTGCCTGGAGTGTCACTGTCTGCTGTAGTGCTTCTAGCACAGTGTGGTCTGTATATCAGCACTGATATGCCTGTGCTAGAAACACCACAGCAGACAGCGACAGTGACTCACTAACAGCACCAGTTGCATTGTGGCAGTCCTGTGTGCTGCTGAATGGCTGGCCAGACTGTCTTTCACTGTCAGCTACCACCCACAGCAGCAGCACACAGCCACACACACATATGAAAGCCCAGCCAGCAGTGATACTGTCAGTTTTGTTAATGTTTTTTTTTTTTATCAGTCTCTTAAGTTTTTAATGAATATAAATCAAGGAGAGAGTGAGCTGGCTGCAAAGTATTGAAAGCAGCACACATTGACACACAAAAGAAAAAACATTGGAAGATTGAGAAAAACATCGGGGGAGAAATCTAGCGATGTTGATGAAACATTGGATCCTCAACATTGCAGGGTTGAACATCGAACATTGGAACCATAAATCCGATGTTACCGATGAAACATCATATGATTACCCATCCCTACCTTGTACCCCTCATTTCTTACAGAAAGAGATGGTGTCCCTAGCATTATTACAGAGTCAGAGTGGACATGCAGATTTGGGGGAAGAGTTTGCAGACAGCAGGGTCATACAGAGGACAAGGGCAGCTTCAGCTCTTGCAGTTTTGTTACATTGTAAGATACAGTGCACAGACTCTTGCAGTGCTGTCAGTACACATGCTATGCTGCCATTACAGGTGACACAGAGGTCACTGCCTTACTCTGAGGCCAGGCTACAGTGTACAGATACAGTGTACACATACTGAGGGCAGCAGCAGCCACATCTCTTGCTGGGCTGTCAGTACACATGCTCGGCTGCCATTACAGGTGACACAGAGGCCACTGCCTTCCTCTGAGGCCAGGCTACAGTGTACAGATACAGTGTACACATACCAAGGGCAGCAGCAGCCACAGCTCTTGCTGTGCTGTTAGTGTCCACAGCTCTTGCTCTGCTGTTAGTGTTGTACCACATGTTATGCTGAGATTACAAGTGACACATGGGTCACTGCCTTACTCTGAGGACAGGCTACAGTGTACACATACAGAGGAAAGCCTACAGCTCTTGCTGTGCTGTTACTGTGTTGTGTCACATGCTATGCTGAGGTTACATGTGACACAGGTCTCTGCCTCACTCGGAGGCCAAGTTGGGTACACCAAAGTACAAGGCTTGTATCTGTACTGGGTACACATACAGAGCTAGTACCTGTGTGAGAGTACTGTTTGGTACAAAGCACATAGCCAAACGACTGGGTGTCTGGACTATTTAAAAAAATTACAGACATTTTAAGAATCAGGATGGTTTAAGCAAAATCGTTCTTTTTGTGTGAGCATCACCCAGGCTACCATTGTTTATTACCTTCTCCCTGCAATTGGCAGGGCACAAGAATAAAAACAACCAATTTGTACACTCCGATGTTGGTACTTTAACCAGGAATAATGTTCTGTTTAAGGAGAGCTCGTAGCTTTCTGGGTGGATACAGCTGTCAAAAAAAAAAAAAAAAATTGGTTGGTGAAATTCTCTGCTAAATTACATTAGCAAGCCTTATATAATGATTCCAATTGCCAATGAAAATGGCCGTGTCTGTTTCAGCGACATGCTGGGATGTGTAGTTTCACAGGAGCTAGAAGGCCGCAGGTTGTACATGCCTGCTCTAGAGCGTAAGCCAGTTTTGGCAGTCACATACAGTAGGTGGGGTCTAATGAACGATACGACCATATTGCTAACACTATCAGTTCTTATACTACTACTCCCAGCATCCGCCGCCATACACTACTTTCCTATATACAGTTTCCCAGAGTGTTTGTGCCACAATAAATATAACAAAAGGCATTGTAACCCCTCCGCATCATTTCAGCCGAGTCGGGTGCGGTCCGAAAGGGCCACCCCGGGGGGCGCGGTGCAGTGTCCGCAGGTTGGACGGGGAAGGGGGGCACAGGCAGCCTGCACTGCTGTCTGCTATACACTGCAGACAGCAGTAGCAGAGGAGGTGAATGGATGCCTGTGAGCGGCATCCATTCACCTCCCGGACAAGGGGTGGACGGGGGCTGGGGGCAGCCCAGCAGATTACCTTAGTGCTGGGCTTGCCCCCAGCGCAGCATTCCGGGTCCTGGCGGCGGCGATCGGAGATGACATAATCTCCAAGCGGCAGGGGGGATGCGACAGTGGTGTAAAAGGGTGCAAACGCAGGGTCACACCCGGCTTGAAGCAGGGATCAAATACCCGGATGCGACCTGGCGTTTTTGGTATAAAAGGGGTACTATTAACTAGTCTATGAATCTGATGTAGATCACTTTTCTTTGTGGTTACAACATACTTCCCTCCAATTGAAAACTACAGTCAGGAAAATTACAGTAGGATGCGCCAAGCGCCTTTGTAAGGGGCGTGTCACACAGTGCCCAAAGGGCGTGTCTAACTCCACATGGAGCAGTACGGATGGTGTAATGGTTAGCATTACTGCCTCACAGCACTGAGGTAATGAGTTCGATTCCCACCATGGCTCTAACTGTGTGGAGTTTGTATATTCTCCCCATACTTGCGTGGGTTTCCTCCTGGTACTCCAGTTTCCTCCCACAATCCAAAAATATACTGGTAGGTTAATTGGCTTCCAACAAAATTAACCCTGGAATGTGTGTGTGTGTGGTAGGGATTAGATTGTAAACTCCACTGGGGCAGGGACTGATGTGAATGTTCAAGTATTCTCTGTAAAGCGCTGTGAAATATGTGTGCGCTATATAAGAAACTGTTAATAAATAAATAAACCTATGGGCGTGTCTATGCCTAAATGCTTCTTGTGAGATATTTCTATAGAACATTAAGTCTATAGAATTTTTGAAAGGTTTTTTTTTTTGAAAGAATGATTTTTATTTCAAAGCATCATATAGATAGAACCATACATTGCCTGAATAAAAGTATGCAGACTTCCAGCAACAGTACAGAAAACTAAATGTAGAGGGTGATTCAGACCTGCTTGATTGGCTGCAAGTAACTTTTTCGGTACATCTTTCTAGTATGGCGTAGGACAGTGGTTCCCAAACTTTTTTTAAATCCCAACACCCAAGAGCAGTGGTTCTCAACCTCGGTCATCAGGACTCCCCAACAGTGTACATTTTCCAGGCCTCCATGCAGGATCACAGGTGAAATACTTTGCTCCACCTGTGATCTTTTAAAATGTGTCAGTGAATAATGAGTGCACCTGCCGGGTGACCTGGAAAACGCAGACTGTTGGGGGGTCCTGAGGACCGAGGTTGGGACCCACAGACCTAGAGAGAGTATCAGAATTTTTTTCACAGCAGCGCTAGGCTAAAAGTTTCTTTATTGAAAAATGCCAAAAAATATATATTTAGTTGATTGTTTATATCGTACTTAAAAGTAATTATGTGGTGAGGCAAGTGATTCACTTCTGTTATCACATATTTTACGATTGGCAGCCACCAGCACTGATTTTGCCTATTATTTTGACCATATTTATAATTACATGACCAGATTAATGTTTTATTCTCAAGACACTGTTATAAATACTCGCAAAGGTTTTCTCAATGCCACAAATCCTTTTCCAGGATGAGCTGAATTAAAACAGTAATAAAACCCACAATAAATATGACTGTTTGTTTTAGAGCAGTATTGGAGTTTAGGGGATTTACTAGTATCAGGGTAGAACAGAAAGCAGTTTATTAACCCCTGGGGTCAGTGTGATACTGACAGGTGTCACAACTGAAGATGTACTGTAACAAGAGACTGTTTAGAATTGGTAACGGTGAGCTGCGGTTATACAGTAGTAAAGAGTTTTCATAAAAGTGTAGAAAGAGGTGTTTATATAAAGAACATGCATGGGTAGAAATATTTGTGAACTGAACGTAGCAGCTGCCGGGTGAGTTGGCGGGGTACCACAGGCGATTCCCCACCCTAGCAGATGGGGGCCTTAAGAGCTGCAGAGTTATTCAAGTTGGGTCAAAATCTTCTTGTTGCGAACCACGGTGAAGGCAGATACATCTGACCATATCACCCTCCTTCTGTCATCCGTAGAACACAGAAATTAGTGTTCCTGCCCTTTTTGTGTCTGGGACTTTGCGCCCTTCCGCTGCCCCCCTGGTGCGCTGACACCCCGTTGCAAACTTTCTCATCCGCCCCCCCTGCATGCACTGAAACGCTGATGAGCTCTCTGCTGAAAGCTGTGTGTCTGTTGTTACAGATGTAGCCCGCCACCGTCCCCCATGCTGTTACCACTGCTGAAGTCCTGAGAAGTGAGCGGCATGGCAGCTCTTTAAAGTGACAAATCCCCCCCCCCGCCACAACGCTAAGCTGCTCTCTGCTAGCAGTGGCTGTCAGCTCTTCCTGCCGGCTAAGCCTCTCTCTCTCTCTCTCTCGCCTCACCCTCTCTCTCTCTCTCTCGCCTCAGAAGGCACCTTTTGAACCATTAAGGTCGGCGGACCTTAAGTTTCTCACATGGAAGCTGGTATTCTTGTTGGCAGTGGCATCAGCGAAGAGGGTGTCAGAGTTACTGTAGGAGCATTGTCATGCAAGTCTCCTTTCTTGATATTTCATGAGGATAGGGCAGTTCTTCGGACGGTACCTCAGTTTTTACCAAAAGTAGTCTCTGCTTTCCATCTAAACCAGGAGATAGTTCTACCTGTGTTTCAACCCCCAGAGGGTTCTAGAAAAAGGGACAAATTGAGGAATTTGGATGTTGTGCGTGCATTACGCATTTATGTGGACAGAGTTAAGAGTGTCAGAAAGACTGACACCTTGTTAGTGTTGTATGACATACACAAGATTGGTTGGCCGGCATCTAAGCAGACCATTGCTAGGTGGTTGCGCTCTGTGATAGCTTTTGCATACACTAAAGTTGGAAGGCCTGTTCCGGCAAGGATAAATGCGCATACCACCAGGTCAGTTGCCACCTCTTGGGCGGTTCGACATGGGGCAACAGCTGAGCAGGTTTGCAGGGCTGCCACTTGGTCATCTGTTCATACCTTTGCCAAATTCTATAGGTTCCATGAGTTCGCGTCGGAGGACGCATAATTCGGGCGAACAGTGATGAGAGCTGCAGACCTGAGCGTACCCACACAATGGACCGGCTCTGGAACGTCCCAGTGTTGAGCTGTGTCACCAGGACCATTGAAAGAGAAAAAGGGATTTTTGTAAGAACTTACCGTTCGAATCCCTTTCTCTGATATGGTCCTGGTGACACAGCGATCCCTCCCTTACGCTCAGTAAGTATGCCAGTGTTCATGATGTTCATGTTTAATTGGTTAAAGTAACAGTTATTGTTAAAAAATGTGCATATAATATGTGCAGGCGTTTGTACTGAGTTAATGTATTCCAGTGGCTTTGAAAGATTGAACTGAAGAGTCCGGGATGCAGTAGGGGAGGAGCCTACCCTCTAAAAGATTTAGGATAGGTGCCTGGCTCCTTCGGACCCTCCTACATCCCAGTGTTGAGCTGTGTCACCAGGACCATATCAGAGAAAGGGATTCGAACGGTAAGTTCTTACAAAAATCCCTTTTTTGTGTATTTCAAAAATGTAAAGAAATAAAAAAAGTTTGGACATTTTCCGAGCAACAATCTGGTTGGAACAAATATTTTAACGACATTTTGGGTGTCACGAACGGTGAAACGGTGTCAAGGCATGCATTATATGTAATAGTAGAGTGCAAGACTAATAAAAAGACTAATAAAGAGATTACATCTCCATATGTGCCAAAGTGGTTTGTGCAAAAGGCTAGTGAACAGCTAACGAACCCAATACACCAATCATGTCCAAACTATGGCCCGCCAGCTGTTGTGAAACTGCAAGTCCCATTATGCCTTGCCACAGTTCTGCTATTAGGGAATACTAAAACTATGGCAAGGCATGCTGGGATGTGTAGTTTCAAAACAGCTAAAGGGCGCTCAGTGACAAACGAGCTTTAAAATCAAAGTCAATTGTTTGGTGACCCGACTCCCAGGCTGCACGTCACCTGGATTTCTCCTCGCACCCTTCGCGCACAGTAGGGCAATAAGCTGCATCTAGTTTATTTAGGGCGCAAAAATGCAGCCAACAAGACCAGGGCAAGGGCTGCGAACAATTCATTAGCTCCCACTACATTAGGCAAGAGCTACGGGTGCACAAAACAATTGAATCACCATTATATGTTGTTTAGCACCTTACATAAATTATATATATATTTTTTATTATTATTCTTTTAATATGCAGTACAGTAAGACCAGCAACCCTTACCACCAGCATAGCTCTGCCCCAACACCGCCTACATGTTTTGATTGGCCCACAATCCAATCAGTCAAAGAAAATGGATCACCATCAATAGGTAAAAACATTGATGGTCATCCATTGCACAATAGTGTGTATGCACTATTGTCATCAATTGCAAAGACGTCCATCCCTAAAGCTGTGCACACACAGTGCAAGTGAGCCTCTGTGCTAAGTTTGCAGTTAAGCACAGATGGCTCAGCATTGTGTGCTGAACAATCTGTCACGGTCAGTGTTCTCTGGTGTGAGAACACTGGCGATGACTAGATTTATAACTGGATGCAGTGTAAATCTAGTCAGGCAACAGCGACGCGCGGGACCGCGCAATCGTCATCACCAGAGGGTATACACATGGAGTGATCCTTTTTTCATTTCTAAGCGATCTAGTCAGATCACTTAGAAATAAGCCTCATATTCCCCTGGGCGGGATGTATTAATGTAAATCGCCAGCCGCCGCGATGCTACCGCATATGTACTAACATATGCGGCTAGCATCGGGTTGCGGTGACGGAGACCCCCGCGATACCTGTAATGTGGTGTGCGGGGGTCTCCGTCACATCCTGGCTGTGACACCTGCTGAGGGAGGAGTAGATCGATGGAGGATGGGTCGCAAGGACGGCGGGCGGCGATAGAAGCCCATAGGCATCTATAGGGTATCGCCACCCAGAGGTGGAGATACCCTGCCAGGCGGAGATGGGGCGGACAGATAATGGTACATAGGAAAATGCGGTAAAACCCCCGTTTTATCACATTTTCCCTTTAGTACATCCCGCCCCCTGTGTGTATGCCCCATTAGGATGGTAGATAATACAGTATACACTTTAGACTACAGTATAACTAATGTGACAATAATCCCTGTATAACCATCCAGCAAGCAATCCCGGCGGGTGACATGTACTTGGTGTCACCTGAACGCAGCAGTGATCCCAGCCTATATACAGTATGCCCAGTTATCCCACATCTGCACTAATGGCTATGTGCAGTTTGCTAGCCTGTACGGTTTGGCTCACCTGTATCTCACCACATTGGCAAGCCGGGCACATATTTACCATTACACTCACATGTGTTTATTATCATAGAACATAGCAAAGCGCGCATAGCTACTGCAGCAGAGAGAGAACATATGGTATACACACAGAGGCTTCCCATAGATTATAATCTGGTCTATATACACCTGTGTCACACTTTGGGAAAGCAGATAGATAATATACAGTGTATAATAATGCAGACAGCACTGGGGCTGAGATATTACAACCTGAGCCATAGAGTAGCGCTGCTGAGGATACACTGGTATGCCCATACACATAGATATCCCCAGGAGCACCATGCAGCAGCCCTGTGGGAGTCACATACATGACCAACATACAGACTGAGCTCCAGTCCTCACCCACAGGTTGCTCAATGCTCAGGGGGTGTTCTGCACATGTGCACTTACCAGCCGCTTCTTCTACGCAGGGGCATGGCGTCCCAGTCAGTGACTGCCTCCATCAGAACAGCCGGCAGAGTGCTCATGTAGGGGGAGCAGCAGTGATGACGATGCATTATGTGCCAGGTGTAGTTCCAGCAGCTGCCAATAGGTGGCGATGGTGCGGCACAGCGTGAATGACGTCACTGCATTGTAGCTACGAGATACACGAACAGTCCGTGTATGAGTGGCTGGTACAGTGGCGTGTACCGTTAGTTCAGCGTCTGGGACAGCCACTCAGGCTGAGCCACCACGGGTTTGAATCCTCCTCCAGTGTCTGCTGTTTCAGGGGCGTGGGGTGTAGCGCCTTCGGATCCGGGAGCAGCCTGAGTTTTTGACTCATCCACTGATACCACAATATTTTCTGCTCAAACTACATAATATTAATAATTAGCCACCATATATAACCAGGAGGAATAACTTTAAGTGGGGGCAGGACGGAGTCTGTGTACAGACCAATTGTTCTAAATATACAGTTTATTCATTGGCACAAAACGGCAAAATAGGTTAAAATTAAAAAAGTGCATTAAGAAAAAAGTGAATAGAAATTGGAGCTGTGTGTCCGTGTCGCTGTACACTTATACAGTGCCCGTGTCAGCAGATTTCCACATACACAATTTTCTTTAATAACTCATGTCGACCTATTCCTGTGTTGACCTTTTTCATGCAGCCTTTTGGATTGTGTCGACCGTTTTCAGCATCAATTTAAACCAGGTCGATGTTTTTCATATGTAGACCTTTTCACTGCCGACCAAAAGATCTAATTACTGTCGACTTAATGACCCTCACCCCTGGTCACAGCGTCTATAAACTGTTATGTAGGACAGGAGACAAGTTCCGAAAACTAAAATATCATAAATTCCCAAACGTTGGGCAAAAGAAGCAGCCTCTGTGTTTTCCTTCACATGTAGTCATACAGGTAGAGTCGGACAACAGGAATAATAGGCGCTACATGATAATGTATTTATAGCATTCCTCCCAACTGTCCTGATTACAGTGGTATGGTCCCGCTATTTGGAGCCTGCCCTGATGTCCCTTGAGGGGAGGTGATCATGGCTGCTCTGCTTTGTGGAGCAGCCGGTGATTGCTGGATAGGTGCCGTGCGCAGCAAGGAGAGACGGGGCTGGGTACGCTGGCAAAGAGGATGGAAAACCCGGGGCCTCGATGCCCGGTCCCGCCCCCGTTGCACATAGCCCTGCCCCTTTCCAGGGCCAGCTGCATGCAGGTCCCACTGATCTATTGGTAAAAGTTGGAAGGCATGTTCGATGTTCTGTGTATACAATACATTCCTTTTTCTTTTTTAATAGTAGGATCGGCAGCAATTAGCTGTATGCTCTGGCCTTCGTCTGCGGATCTTCGCCTCCAGTGAAGTGTATGGCCTTTGTCAAACATACATAAAAAAAAATAAAAAAATGATACCCGATCTATTGTCTGCGGGCAGACGTGATTCTAGTCTGGCTCTAAACACAGATATTTCTCCATTCCCTGGAGAGAAATTGGCCTCACACCCCTTGCTGAAACAGGTAAGGATCATATGGTCGACCTAAAGATTGTCGACAGTCATTAGGTCAACATACTGCAAGGTCGACATCGGTCAAGGTCAACAGGTCATTTGGTCCAAAAAAGCATTAGGTCAAAATGGTCTAGCTCAACATGGGGTTTTGTTCTTTTTTTTTACCCGAATGCCGACACAGTCAACATGGACACAGGATTAAGTGCACCGCATCCCCTCGCATGTCTGGCTGTGCTTGGCACTCTATGTTATTCTCCCACCACACCCTAGTGCAGGCGTTCCCAACCACGGTCCTCAAGGCACACCAACAGTACAGGTTTTAATGATATCCAGGCTTGAGCACAGGTGACTTAATTAGTACCTGTGATTTGGATTAATCCATCTGTGCTGAAGCCTGGATATCACTAAAACCTGCACTGTTGGTGTGCCTTGAGGACCGTGGTTGGGAACGCCTGCCCTAGTGGATGGTAGGGCATGAAATTCCGCCTGTCGGCACATGTCGGCTCAAAAAACCCCCCAAAAATCCAGTGAAAAACCCAGTCGACCTAGACCATGTTGACCTAATGACCTGTCGACCTAGACCCATGTCGACTTTGCAGTATGTCGACCTGATGACTGTCGACCATCTGATATCGCTGATACAGGTTAATAGATAGAGGCTATCAATCCGAACGGACTGTAATTGGTATAGCTATCTCACCCCTGCATTACTATATTAAGTATCAATTGGTAATGGGGGAGGCGCACCCAGGAATATGTATTAGACTTGGAAGCAAAGAAAGATAAAGTATTCCTACAAGGGGCAATCTAGGTTAGCATATATTAATGTTCTGATTAATGTTATAGGTACATTAATAAAGTGACCCAAGAAACAGAGAATTGGCTAAAACATGATGTTTATTGAATCATTTATTAAGGACAGCGAAATATTAAAAACATAAGTGAAAAGTGATAAATGTGAAATAAAGTGCATTAGAAAGAAAATTAAAATAAGTCTGTTACGTGTGTGTTATCGGTCATAGCATGTGTGTCTGTAATACTGTTATTAATCTCCACGCAAATATCAATTATTGCTCTAATTAGGCAGTCTTGTAAATTCATCAACAAAGGGACATGTGCACGTTTCAAGATGACGGGTGCAGCAAAATTGTTAGGAATAAAGGTGCGTACACACGGGGCAATATGATCGCTGGCAATATATTGCTAGCAATCATATCAGCAATCATATTGCCCAGTGTCCCGTTTTGTGAAAACGGGAGCGCGCACCCGGCGATTTATCGCTGGTGCACACTCCAATCACTGGCAATATGGTCGCTCAGCAACCATATTCCCAGCTATTTCAGCCCCTATCGCCCCCGTGTGTACACAGCATAATCGCCCCCGGATGATGTCAGCGAACCGGGACCAGGGCGGTCTTTTCGTATGGGCTTAATGGGCACTTGCTCTGGGGCCCCAGGTGTATAAGGGCCATACTCTGATAGCTGAGGATCCCCTTTTTCCAGGGATACCAGAATTTTTAAAATCGGCCCTGGGGAAATGGAGATATCCAACTTCAAAGCAGCAGTCCACATCTGACCTGTTAATTGCACTTCCCAGTCAGAATTCTCAGGTTCTCTCTGACTTAAGGTGCCCATACACGTCTCGATGCGGGCGTGCATTTTGAGCTTAAATAGCACGCATCGCATTCATCCTTGTACATGCGTTGTGCATACAATGCGATGAAAAGCAAGTACAAAAAGTATGTGCAGCACATACTTTTCTCTTTCAATGGTCCTGGTGACACAGCTTCACATTGGGATGTAGGAGGGTCCGCAGGAGCCAGGCACCTATCCTAAAGCTTTTGGAGGGTAGGCTCCTCCCCTACTGCATCCCAGACTCCTCAGTTCGTGTTAGGTGCCCACTGGAGTGGGTGCTATTCTAAAGGGCTGCCGGAGCAGCTGAAGGAGTAGAGTTAGTTAGGGTTTTTATTATTTTATTAACTTTTACACTAGCTAGGTAGGCACAGTGTGAGGATTCTCATTAGTGAATCCTCACACTGCTAGCACAGCAGGAGCTGACAGAAGCGCGTCCTGTCAGCTCACTGTGCACAGGGGAGACGCTGCCTGGCCTCCCTGTGCAGCGCTTACAGCTTCTTTTAAGAAGCTACGAAAACTCCACAGAATGATACTGAGCGCTGATTACCTATTCTACCGACTGTCCAGGATACACAACCAGTGTCCAACATACAAATTCTCAGTTGAAGTAAAAAAAATTGTGACATCTAGTGGTGCGAATAGGAACTGCAGGCAATCATCCCGATCATCCCTTTTTGTGATCATCCTTTTAGTACATCCGCAAATGGTGCCCTGCATACACAAATACATCCACTATAACCACAAACCCTAGCATACTACACATCCTATAACTAGCGAGTCTACCACATACCGACATCCTAAAAAAGAAACCTCCTCTATTACCCATAACGCCCAGCATAAACACACAACAGCGCACATATACCTGTACCACAGCCGCACAGCATCTGCCATGAGCCTGACGTCTGCCTTGTGTCCCGTGTCCTCGGCTCCTGCAGCAGGAGGTGCTGGGTTGTCCTCTGCTCCGCCTGTTGTGCTGTTCTGGGTCGGCCTCTGCTTCCACCCCCGGCTCCTATCAGGCTGGGGATCCTCCTCTATCCTCTCCTCCGCTGGGCTGTCACCTGTCCTCTGAGCAGCTCCTGTCCTTGATGTTACATCGTGTTCTTAACTTACTTTCGGGCAGGCATCTCTAGGGGCAGCTCCGCACCACTGAGGGGGCTTCTACAGGTCTCCAGCTAGGGGTCCTTTGCATGTCCTCCAGTCCTGGTTCCTCGAGAGCGGGTGTCCTCCGCGGTGCCTGCGCACCTTGGTCTCCACTTGCTGCGTCCTCTATCTTCTTCGGAGCAACTTCAGGAGAATCCTCCGGCTGGGTGTGCTCCCAGGTAATTTACCCCCTCAGCACCTTCTTCCTTGAGGTTCTAGTCTTCACCCTCTCGGCTCCTCCACAGGCAGGCACTATGTAGGACACCTCGGCAGCACACATCATTCTGTTCTCTCCGGGTTTGGGGCTCCTCCTGTGGTTGGCAGCTAGTGGGGGCAGCGCGGTTCCCTTCCCTCTGGCAGGTGGCAGCAGTAGGGGACTTGGAGGAGCCTGGCTCTCCTGGCGCCATTCCTGGTCTCACAGCTGCGCAGCCTCCGCTCCTTACAGGTTAGCAGCTCGCAGCACTGCACAGGCCCTTGTCCTCTCCAGGGATCACCCTTCCCGGTGCCGGCTCTCTCTGTTGTGGGTTATGCATCGCTGCAGGACCGCCTCTGATCCCCCTGCCCTACCTCTCTATAGTCCCTGTCACTGGCTCACCCGCCATATCCTGTACTGGCTGTATCATATATTTTTATATTTCTTTATACTCAAAGGCTATATATCCCCCTTCCCACACAGATTTAAGTTGCGACTATTTGACACAGTGGCTGCCTTGATAAAGGTACCAGCGGGGACCGAAACGTCAGAAGATCTCTCTTGCAGAAAATAAACTTTGGATTACCTCCTGGTTGTACCTCCATTGAACTACAGACTGGTGAGTGCTGTTTATTCCCCCAGTGGGGGTTCTTTCTGGTATCTATCTATCTAAGGAATTATCCAAGCAGGCAGCGGCACTCCGTGGGCTTAACAATTTGTTTATTGGAGGTGACCGACGTTTCGGGGACTGGATACCCCTTTGTCAAGGTGTACAACGCGTGCGGGTGACACAGCAAACATTTAAATACATACAGCATGTGCATACTCACCATTCCCGTACGTGGAGCGTCCCGGTTGCGTCCAGTGCGGCTTCCGGTGCGGGCGGATGTCAGTGGGCGGAGCCTCACTGCATCATCACGCTCCCCTCTGTTGTAGATGGGTTGCTATGGTGACCCCACCGTATCGCCCACTTCTGTATGACAACCTCTGCTCCAGGATCCGGGTTTGGCTTCTGCCTATAACAACACATAAATGGAACATAAATAACCTACATTAAAACAGTAAAACAATGTTAAAAAATGGTGCAAGTTTGAAGTGTAAATTTCAGATGCCACGGGACTACTGCCCGAGCAATGTTTAAGAAGTGATGTGAAGAAGATGTCACCGCATCTAGCGTGACAATTGTATGGTGTTAACACAGGGATCCGGACGGGTGTGTTACATATGGATCTCTGTATACAATAATAACATGGTCAAACTGATCGCTAATGATCATGTTTGTAAATCGGAGATGTCAGGCTCTAACACATGGGGGAGATGTGCTGTGGGATCTCTATGAATGTGAGAATTACAGGGGCGTGTTGTACCATAAATATCGGCTCCACAAGTGATATATATGCTTCATGTTGTCTTTGAGAACAGAACAGCAGTATAGCGTGTATATATATATACTATGTATACATCGGGGGAAATGTACCAAAATGGATTCGTAGGCAGAAATACGCCTATTTTTTACACATTTGTATTTTTGGGATTTACACACACTTCTTTGTATGCTAAACCGACAGATCGCAATACTATACTTAGACACAACAGCTCGCACCCAGGCAACACGGTGGAGAGTCTCCCATACTCAGTTTTTGAGAGTATGCAGGATCACTGATACCGACTCTGAAACCCATCACCAACTGGACATCATGCAGCAGAAGTTCGAGGACAGAGGCTACCCCAGACAGGGCCTACTTAAAGCCAAGGCCAGGGCTCTGGCGTGTGAGCGCATCACTCTTATCACAGGTGCAACACCTAAAGTCATAAAGCCATGTATTCCATGGGTTAATGACTTTAGCTCTGCCAGCCGAGAAACCACCAGCAGAGTAAAAAACTGGTGGAAAATTGTGCGTTCGGATCCCGAGCTACCGGTGTTCAAAGACACCAAGCTGATGCCGAGCTACAAGCGCGGCCCAAACTTGAAGGACCTATTGGTCAAGACCGAGATTACAAATTTTGACACCCCTTCTAGACAAATCAGACCCACCAGAATGGGCTGTTACCGGTGCCTAGGCTGCACAACATGCAGCTTCGTGACAGCTTGCACCGAAGTTGCACATCTCTATACGGGTAAATTTTTTTTAAATCAGATGGCCCCTCACGTGCACGACTAAATTTGTTATCTACATCATTTATTGTCCATGTGGAATACATTACATCGGCAAGACCGATTGTGCCATACGGGCAGCCCTTCATTCTGGCTCAGGGGAGCAACCAGTGACCAGGCATTTCGCCAAGGCCAAACATAACATGGCAATGATCAAATATAAGATCATAGACCACGTGCCGGTACACATACGGGGTGGCAACCGTTCCAAACAGCTTCTGCAGCTTGAGTCCAAGTGGATTTACAAAATGGACACACTACACCCTAAAGGCCTTAATGACACACTTGGCCTACATAATTTTGATAAGAGAGGAGAGAGAGAGAGGGTGGAGAGAGAGAGAGGGTGGAGAGAGAGAGGGTGGAGAGAGAGAGTGTGGAGAGAGAGAGGGTGGAGAGAGAGAGAGAGGGTGGAGAGAGAGAAAGAGAAAAGGAGAGGGGGTGTGGAGGAGGGGAAGTGAAGGAGAGGAGGGGGGAGTGGAGGAGCAGAGAAGGGGAGGGGGTGCGGAGTATAGGAGGTGAGCAGGAGGGAAGCGAGAGGAGGAGGGGAAGCAGAAGAGGAAGGGGAGCTGAGGAGTGAGAGGAAAGAAGAAAGGAAAGTAGGGGAGGGGGTGAGGAGTATTGGAAGCAAAAGAAAGGAGGGGGAAACAGGAAAGGAGGAGGGGGAGCGGAGGAGGTGGTTGGGGAGCTGAGGAGGAGGGGAGAACAGAGAGCAGGAGCAGACAAGAAGAGGGGGAGAGGAGGAGGAGAGGAGGCATGGAGGAGGTGCAGAGAAGGGAGCGCAGTGCAAGCTGGTGCTGGGTACCTCCTGTGACAATCAGCAGCGATGGTAGCGATGATTTTGTTGCCCCTGCTCCTGGGCAGACTGGGTCTGCTGCACTTTCTCTTCTTCTGTGCTAGTCATCTCTTCCTGCTCCATCTCCCCGGCGCTGGGTCTTCTCTTCCTGTACCCCAGCACAGGTTCACTGGCAGTCAGAGAGAGAAAAGTGTAGGGAAATTGGTGAGGAGAGCAAAAGAGGGGAAAGGGAGAGCTGGGGAGAGGAGGAGGGGAAGGAGGAGAGGAGGAGAGGGATCAGAGAAGAAGGAGCAAAGGAGTGGAGGAGGGGGATCCGAGAAGGAGCAAAGGAGTGGAGGAGGAGAGAAGCGGACATCTAGAGAAGTAGCACAGAAGGCACTGTGTACCTCTTGTAATTGGTGCTGCATGGTACATGATCAGCAGCGATTGAAATGCTCCTCCTCCTCCGACGAAAAGTGGTGGGGAGGAGAGAGAGAAGGGGAGCAGAGAAGAGGAGGTGGGGCAAAAGAGAGGAGGAGGGAGAGGAGTAAGAGGAGGGGGAGCAGAGTAGAGGAGAAGGGAGAGCAGGAGAAGAGGAGAGGGGTGAGGAGGAGGGGAAGTGCAGGAGAAGAGGGGAGGGGGAGCGGAAGAGAGGGGAAGCGGAGAAGTGAGAGAAGGGGAGGGGGTGCGGAGGAGATGAGGTGAGCAGGAGGGAAGCAAAGGAGAGGAGGAGGAGGAGGGGTAGTGGAGGAGGGAAAGAGATGTGGTAGCTGAGGAGAAGAGGAGCGGAGACAAGGAGAAGGGAAAGCAGGGGAGGGGTGAAGAGGATTGGAAGCAGAAGAAAGGAGGGGAAGCAGAGGAAAGGAGGAGCAGAGGAGAGGAGGAGCGGAGGAAGGGAAGCTGAAGAGAGGTTGTGGGGGAGGAGAGGGGGGGAGGAGAGGAGGAGGGAGCGGAGGATGGAGAGTAGATGAGGAGGAGGTGGGGGAGCTAAGGGAAGGAGTAGGAGGAGTGGAGGGAAGGAGAGGAGAACGGAGAGCAAGAGGAGAAGGGAGAGCAAGAGCAGAGGAGGGAAAGTGAAGGAGAGGAGGAGGGGGAGCATAGGAGAGGGGGGAGAGGTAAAAGCAGAGAAGGGAGAGCAGGAGAGGGGGTGAGGAGAAGGGGAAGTGAAGGGGAGGGGGCTGAGGAGGTGTGGAGAAGGAGCAGACGTGCGGAGAATGGAGAGCAGTATATGCAGGCGCTGTGTACCTATTGTAATCGGTGCTGCATGCTACATGATCAGCAGTGATGGAATGCCGGGTTTTCTGCCCCTGCTGCACTCCCTCCCCTTCGGTGCTAGTCATCTCTTCCTGCTCCATCTCCTCCCTCGCCAAAGCCACATATCAGAGCCTAATGTGACCGATGTAATTACACAGGTGGCTCACCCCACCCCAAACTCATGGCCCTCCAGCTGCTGCGTCCTCTATCTTCTTCGGAGCAACTTCAGGAGAATCCTCCGGCTGGGTGTGCTCCCAGGTAATTTACCCCCTCAGCACCTTCTTCCATGAGGTTCTAGTCTTCACCCTCTCGGCTCCTCCACAGGCAGGCACTATGTAGGAAACCTCGGCAGCACACATCATTCTGTTCTCTCCGGGTTTGGGGCTCCTCCTGTGGTTGGCAGCTAGTGGGGGCAGCGCGGTTCCCTTCCCTCTGGCAGGTGGCAGCAGTAGGGGACTTGGAGGAGCCTGGCTCTCCTGGCGCCATTCCTGGTCTCACAGCTGCGCAGCCTCCGCTCCTTACAGGTCAGCAGCTCACAGCACTGCACAGGCCCTTGTCCTCTCCAGGGATCACCCTTCCCGGTGCCGGCTCTCTCTGTTGTGGGTTATGCATCGCTGCAGGACCGCCTCTGATCCCCCTGCCCTACCTCTCTATAGTCCCTGTCACTGGCTCACCCGCCATATCCTGTACTGGCTGTATCATATATTTTTATGTTTCTTTATACTCAAAGGCTATATATCCCCCTTCCCACACAGATTTAAGTTGCGACTATTTGACACAGTGGCTGCCTTGATAAAGGTACCAGCGGGGACCGAAACGTCAGAAGATCTCTCTTGCAGAAAATAAACTTTGGATTACCTCCTGGTTGTACCTCCATTGAACTACAGACTGGTGAGTGCTGTTTATTCCCCCAGTGGGGGTTCTTTCTGGTATCTATCTATCTAAGGAATTATCCAAGCAGGCAGCGGCACTCCGTGGGCTTAACAATGTGTTTATTGGAGGTGACCGACGTTTCGGGGACTGGATACCCCTTTGTCAAGGTGTACAACGCGTGCGGGTGACACAGCAAACATTTAAATACATACAGCATGTGCATACTCACCATTCCCGTACGTGGAGCGTCCCGGTTGCGTCCAGTGCGGCTTCCGGTGCGGGCGGATGTCAGTGGGCGGAGCCTCACTGCATCATCACGCTCCCCTCTGTTGTAGATGGGTTGCTATGGTGACCCCACCGTATCGCCCACTTCTGTATGACAACCTCCGCTCCAGGATCCGGGTTTGGCTTCTGCCTATAACAACACATAAATGGCACATAAATAACCTACATTAAAACAGTAAAACAATGTTAAAAAATGGTGCAAGTTTGAAGTGTAAATTTCAGATGCCACGGGACTACTGCCCGAGCAATGTTTAAGAAGTGATGTGAAGAAGATGTCACCGCATCTAGCGTGACAATTGTATGGTGTTAACACAGGGATCCGGACGGTTGTGTTACATATGGATCTCTGTATACAATAATAACATGGTCAAACTGATCGCTAATGATCATGTTTGTAAATCGGAGATGTCAGGCTCTAACACATGGGGGAGATGTGCTGTGGGATCTCTATGAATGTGAGAATTACAGGGGCGTGTTGTACCATAAATATCGGCTCCACAAGTGATATATATGCTTCATGTTGTCTTTGAGAACAGAACAGCAGTATAGCGTGTATATATATACTATGTATACATCGGGGGAAATGTACCAAAATGGATTCGTAAAAAATAGGTGTATTCGTAGGCAGAAATACGCCTATTTTTTACACATTTGTATTTTTGGGATTTACACACACTTCTTTGTATGTCAAACCGACAGATCGCAATACTATACTTAGACACAACAGCTCGCACCCACGCAACACGGTGGAGAGTCTCCCATACTCAGTTTTTGAGAGTATGCAGGATCACTGATACCGACTCTGAAACCCATCACCAACTGGACATCATGCAGCAGAAGTTCGAGGACAGAGGCTACCCAAGACAGGGCCTACTTAAAGCCAAGGCCAGGGCTCTGGCGTGTGAGCGCACCACTCTTATCACAGGTGCAACACCTAAAGTCATAAAGCCATGTATTCCATGGGTTAATGACTTTAGCTCTGCCAGCCGAGAAACCACCAGCAGAGTAAAAAACTGGTGGGAAATTGTGCGTTCGGATCCCGAGCTACCGGTGTTCAAAGACACCAAGCTGATGCCGAGCTACAAGCGCGGCCCAAACTTGAAGGACCTATTGGTCAAGACCGAGATTACAAATTTTGACACCCCTTCTAGACAAATCAGACCCACCAGAATGGGCTGTTACCGGTGCCTAGGCTGCACAACATGCAGCTTCATGACAGCTTGCACCGAAGTTGCACATCTCTATACGGGTAAATTTTTTTTAAATCAGATGGCCCCTCACGTGCACGACTAAATTTGTTATCTACATCATTTATTGTCCATGTGGAATACATTACATCGGCAAGACCGATTGTGCCATACGGGCAGCCCTTCATTCTGGCTCAGGGGAGCAACCAGTGACCAGGAATTTCGCCAAGGCCAAACATAACATGGCAATGATCAAATATAAGATCATAGACCACGTGCCGGCACACATACGGGGTGGCAACCGTTCCAAACAGCTTCTGCAGCTTGAGTCCAAGTGGATTTACAAAATGGACACACTACACCCTAAAGGCCCTAATGACACACTTGGCCTACATCATTTTTTGTAACCATTTTGGTCCACTAACACACAATCATGTCTTCCTTCTTCCTTTTCTCTCCCCCTTGTTAAAGGTACTTGTCATCCCACTGTGTGACACCAGTCCCCCAGCCTTATCGGTGTCCAGGTGACACACCAGGATAACATATAATATACAAGATGCTGGCATTCTGTTGTTGCAATTTCTGGCTTCTGGTGCTATGCGCATACAGTGATGCTGGCTGCATCACCCCACACAGGGCTGTTTTTGCTTATTATAGATACCCAGCAGGGACTCAGTATTTCTCCCTGCATTTAAACCACTCACGCCATAGGGTTTGCACCTCACCCAGCATATGCACTTTGACTTTTGCCCAGTACGGCTCCAATTAGGGGCCGCACGCAGTTATCTTTTTATACGTATACCCTTTTTTTTTTTTTCCATCAACAAATTTTTATTGACACAAATTTATATATGGGGTACAGAAATGAAAAAAGGGGGGAAACATTGGGGGGGGGGGGGGGGGACTGCAATCGTGGGTGAGAACAATATAAGACAGTTATAATTTGCCTACAGAGTTTTGTACATGACCATAACAGACATATTAGAACGCTACGCAGAGCGAACTGAACACAGGCATACAGATACAATTCAGTTATAGGGTTAGTCTAAGGTAGGAGAGCATCAGTTAGACCGGGGTGTGGGGTGAGGGGGGGTCTGGGTCAGACTCTGGGGTCTCATTCAGGCTAAACATGGTTGTTTGTCCAGACGTGGCTGAGGAGGGGACTCTAGTACCCTCTCTTGCAGACATATATGAGTGCCAGGGAGCCCATTTAGAGTGTGGCGAGGTGGGATTAAGGGAGTGGGGCTGGAAACCGGTTTCCATGAGGAAATGGTGGTTTGTTTTTAGTATAACCTGGAGAAGAGGGGGGGGGGGAGGGCTGCTTCCATTGTTGAGCTAGGTTTGCTCTTGCCGCTATGAGGATGTGTCCGAGGACATATGTTGTCCCAATCGGGAGATCCTGTGGGTATACATGGAATAAAGCTAGGAGTGAGTCAGGGGCAAGGGTTAGTTGGATCACTTCCGAGATGAGTTCAAAAACTTCTCCCCAATATGCTCTGAGCTTGTGGCAAGACCAAAAAATATGGTAAATGGTACCTATATTCCCGCATTGTCGCCAGCACATATTGGAGCACGTTGGCCAAAAGGTGTGGAGGCGATCTGGGGTAAGGTAGAGGCGATTTATCAATTTGATGTGCATCTCCGAGTGATTAAGACAGCGGGACATTGTGTAAGAGGATAGGAATATCTTACGCCATTGAGGTCCGGAGAGCTGGATGCCCAAATCAGTTTCCCATTTTTTATGGGCAGGAGATTTAGTGAACTCCGCGGGGGTTATGAGTGAGTCGTACCAGAAGGAGATATCCCCTCTGGAGAGTGTCTGGGAGGGTCGGGAGAGGATCGTCTGGTGGCGGGGATCTATAGTGGGGCGGTTGGAGAAGTGGAAGTTCCACCAGTGTGCCACCTGGAGATAGTGGAGGTACTCGTGGGGGGGGAGGGAGTATGTTTCTTGGAGGTAGGGGAAAGGTCGGATTGAGTTGGCGTCGACTATATCTCCCAGAGCTGCGATCCCACTTTGTTTCCAAAGGGTGAGGTTAAGGTTGGGGATTAGTCTCGCCACGGTGGTGATAGGGAGGGTAGTGATAAGGGAGGTAGAGGCGCGCAAAACGGACAGTAGTTGGTCCCATGCATATAAGGTAGCGGTCGTTGTTGGAAGAAGGGAAGGTAGTGAGGGCCTGATGTGTTTTGGGATCTTAAGGAGGTCGTTAAGAGGGATATCGGGGGAGTGACATTGTTCAATGTCTACCCAGGCCCTATGGGTAGGGCTTTCAAAATAGTGTTTGGATGGGGCAAGTAGGCAGGCTACCTGATATTGGGATAGGTCTGGGAGATCGAGACCTCCATAAGCTCTTGGGATTGTCATTTTGGAGCGGGCCATAGCGGGGGGTTTGGATGCCCAAATATATTTTGTCAGAATAGAGGTGGCCTGTTGTAGGGATTTTTTAGGGAAAACATAGGGGATAGTGCGGAACAGGTACATTAGTTTGGGCAGGAGCGACATTTTAAATGCTGCCATCCTACCCATCCATGAGATTTCGTAGGCCAACCAAGATCTGGATAATGATGTAAGGGAAGCTAGGAGGGGGGAGAGGTTAACATCAAATACTGACGCCATGTTAGGGGGGATGTGGATACCTAAGTACTTTATGGAGGTAGTTTGCCAGTTGTAGGTGTAAGTGGTTTTCAGTAGGGGGAGATGGTCTGTAAGGTTGATCGGCAATGCATCAGTCTTGGATGTATTGAGTTTATAGTAAGATGCGGCACTGTATGCGGTTAGTATCTCGTGGACGTGTGGGAGCGTATGGATGGGGTCTGTCACGAATAGTAACACGTCATCCGCGAAGAGGCTTAGTTTATGCTTGTTGGGGCCCACCTGGAGACCAGGAATATTAGGGTTTTTGCGGATGGCCGTGGCTAATGGTTCAATGGAGAGGACAAATATTAGGGGTGAAAGCGGGCAGCCCTGCCTTGTGCCATTGGTGATGTTAAAAGGGGAGGAAAGAAAGCCATTGCTGAACACTCGGGCCGAGGGGGAGCTATATAGTGACATGATTGATGATAGTATGCGGTCCCTGAAGCCGAAACGGGACAGAACTTCCCGCATATATTGCCAGTTAAGGCGATCAAATGCCTTTTCGGCATCGAGTGAGACGAGAAGGAGATCTTGCTTAGCTGACAGGGAGTCTATTAAGTTAAAGACTCTCCGTGTGTTGTCCGGGGCCTGACGTCCCGGAACAAACCCTGTCTGGTCCGGGTGTATCAGCAAGGGTAAATAGAGATTGATTCGGGAAGCCATTAGTTTGGCGAAGATCTTGATATCACTGTTCAGGAGGGCTATAGGGCGATAGTTTTGGCACAAGGCAGGGTTCTTACCGGACTTCGGAATGGTAATAATTCTGGCTTCTAACAGTTCTGGGGGGGCGCGACCGAGCGAGGAGAGTTCGTTGAACAGGTCAGTGAGGTAAGGGGAGAGCAAGTCGCTAAAGGTTTTATAAAACTCTGTAATGAACCCATCTGGCCCAGGGGCTTTATTACGCGGGAGTGACTTTATAACCGACTGGACCTCTAATTGGGACCAGGGGGCGTTTAAGAGATCTAGTTGGTCCTGGGTCAGAGAGGGTAGGTGTAGGTTCTTGAGGAAACTATGGATAGAGGCAGGGGTGGGCTGTGGCGCAGAGGGGTCTTTGGAGAGATTGTATAGGTTGGAATAGTAATCTGCGAACTGGTTGGCTATATCTTTAGGGTTCTGTATTTTCTCTTTGTTGGGGGCTGTAATGTATTTAATGCGGTTTCTAGCGTGCTGGGCGCGCAGCTTCCGGGCTAGCATTCTGCCCGACCTGTTGCTAGCTAGGTAGAACCTGTGTCTTATTCTGTTTAAGGCCGATTGGGTACGGGTAAGGAGCATTTTCTGTAATTGGCTCCGTATCGAAGCCAATTCTACTTTCAGGGATTTAGAGGGGGCAACTTTGTTTTTGGCGTCCAGTTCCATTAATTTAGCCTCTAGGGCTTTTTGAGTTGCGGTGGCATTTCTCTTCAGAGTTGCCCCCGCTTGAATAGCAGCCCCTCTTGTGACAGCTTTGAAAGCACACCAGTGGTTGATCACCGAGGTATCTGTAGTTTCATTGTTGGACAAATATAGCTCCATTGATTTTTGGATGGTACTTTTGGCCGCTGGGTTAGACAGTAGATGGGGGAACAGGCGCCAGGGCCTAGGGGGGATTCTGGAGGGATGAAAGTTCCAATGCCACACCACTGGAGCGTGGTCAGACCACGTGATTGGGAGAATGTCAACTCCTACGGAATGTTGGAGGGACCACTTGTCGCAGAGGATATAGTCAATTCTCGAGTAGGTGTTGTGAACTTGAGAGTGGAAGGTGTATTCCCGTCCTGTGGGGTAGGTTATTCTCCAGGTGTCGTACAAGTCAAACTCTGAGAGGAGGTTACGGAAAGCTGTCGATTGATTGTCTGTATGAGATTGGTGGCTAGAGGGGAGATGGGATTTATCCAGGCGGGGGTCTAGTGCTAAGTTAAAGTCTCCCAGTAATATCAGGGAGCCCTTTGTGGTTTTTTGTATGAGGGTAAGGAGTTTACGGAGGAAGGCCACTTGGTTCGTGTTGGGGGCATAGATAGAGACTATTGTCGTAAGTCTGTCCTCTAAGTGGCCGGTTAGGATCAGATACCTGCCGTTTTTATCAGCCGTCTGGGAGTGGCAGGTGAAGGGGGTATTTCTGTTAAACAGAATAGCAACACCATTACGTTTAAAGGGTCCGTTAGCATAGAAAGCAGTCGGGTAGTTGGTATCCCTAAATATGGGTGGTCGGGGGGAGGCAAAGTGGGTCTCCTGAAGGGCCACAATGTCAGCTTTCTGTTTATGGAAGTATGATAATGCCATTCTGCGCTTATGGGGGGAGTTCAGCCCTTTGACATTTAGTGAGAGCAACTTAGGCATGGTAGAGTGTTAAAAAATGCAGGGAGGTTTTGAATACATCCATGGAGGGGGGGGCGCTGAGTAAGGGGGGTAGGTAGCGGGAGTGCAGTCCAGGGGGGGGGGGGAAGGGAGCATGAGAGGGGTAGTATGTCGACAGGGGGGGAGGAGCAGGGATAGGAAAAGAAAAACAAAGGGTCCAGTATCTAGGACCCGCACAACTACTGCAGGGGAAAGGAAAGACATTTTCGTGCAGTAGTATAAGAAGAGGTTGGGGGTGGTGGCCTGGAGGCTCTGGTTATAGAGCGGAGGGAGATTGGCCACCCCTCCAATAACGACATTTTTAACTAAACAAAACATGCAATATAAAATATAAAACATAACGTATAAAATATAATATAACAGTCCACCTGAGAACTCAGGGGGGGGAAACCAGCTATAACAGTAGTTAATTCCTGTCAAGGCTACGGGTGGTAATAAGGGAAATGTTCCCCAGCCAGTGGGGAACAGTAAACTGTAGGGAAGTAACGGAACCTTAAGCAGACTGACAATGTGCTGCTACAAACTGTGAGCGGCAAAGTCCCAGTGCACAGAGACCTGCACCATTGGTAGATAATGAAAGGTGATACTTATCATTGAAGCCTCAACCCGCAGTGGGGAGGTGGCGAAGGTCCACTGGCATGGGAAGTCCGTCATTAGGAAAAGAAAATGGAAGTCGGGAGAGGGACATCAAGTGTCAGTCCAATCCTGGCGAAGAGGTTGTGGGCGCTTCTGCCCCTGGGGGGCAGTGATGGAGATGTCCCATTCTAGCAGAAGTTTCACCCCGGCATCCAGGGATGATATTGTATAGGTGGTGTCTTCATGTGTGATGATCAGTTTCACCGGGAACCCCCACCTGTATCGGATCTCGTGGTTGCGTAGCGCCAGGGTAATAGGGGCAAACGATCTTCTACTGGCCAGTGTTGCGGGAGAGAGGTCTTGGAACACTTGGAGGCCTCCTAGTGTATCTGATAGTTTTGCGTCACGGGCCGCCTTTAGTATGCGTTCTTTCACTGTAAAGAAGTGGACCCGAAGCAGGGTGTCTTTGGGTAAATCGGCTGAAATCGTTTTGGGTCTTGGTAGGCGGTGGATACGATCGATGAGGAGATCCTTGGGGTCAACGGAGGGGAGGAGCCGACGGAACAGTGCTGTGGCATAACCTTCAAGCTCAGCGTTGGTCACCGATTCTGGGATGCCTCTGATTTTAATATTGTTCCTTCTGGATCTGTCCTCCAAATCGGCAAGTTTGGTTCTGTACTGGTCCATCTCAAGTTGTTGGCGGTCATAAGACGACACGAGAGCGTTGTGGGAAGTGACCAATTCCTCCATCTTCTTCTCTAAGTGGTCTGTTCTGTCGCCAATTGCCACTAGTTCCGTTTTAACCTCCCGAATGGCCAGTTTGAGGTCTCTGGCCAATTCAGCCTGGAATGCTGAAAAGACTTGGCATAATGACTTCACCGTCACCGGTTCGTCTGATTCCGCATCTATACCTGCTATTCCAGAGGGGGGGCTGAGCTCTGGTGGGGCACTCGGGTGGTTGTACCCTTGTTTCAGCGGGCTTGGTTGAGGTTGGGGGGATTTTCTAGCAGGCATGTTGATCTTGGTGGGTGCGACCTCCCTAGGCCTTTTTGGGGGCATGACGGTGGTCGGCACTGTTTTAAATATGTAGAAAGGAAATAGAGATCAGACACTGTGGGGGCTCCTGTAGCAGTTGTGTTTTCACATGAGGGTAGGCAGGCTGTTGTCGTCACGGAGAGGTAGCCGTGTAATTACATCGGTCACATTAGGCTCTGATATGTGGCTTTGGCGAGGGGGGATTGAGGAGAGGGAACGAGAGCAGGGTGGACTTTGTGGAGCCCGGTCCCAAGGGGGAGAAAGTCGCCTCAGCACACAGTTCCCAGTGGGGCTAATTCAGGGGGCCCAAGCGCTCCTGTTCAGGCGGTGCAGTGAGCTCCGTGATGTGGGGGGAGCTGGGTGTAGTGGGGCCCAAGATGAGGGAGATTTGCGTGGCCCCTGAGGAGGGGGATGGTTTTTATGCCGCCGCCAGTGAGGTGCACAGGTTAATGGTAAGGACCTGGGGGGGAGGATGGCGGACACCTCGTGTGCGGGTGCTGCGTCAGTAGCTGAGGGATGGTGCCGCTGATATAGGGGGGGGGGTGACCCCCGGTAGATGTACCCTATACAGGGGGAGTGGAGGTGAGGAGGAGGGGGGGCAGAGGAGGATGGGGAGCAGAGTAGAGGAAGAGTTAGAAGGGAGAGCAGAAGAGCAGTGGAGGGGGAGAGGGGGTGCGGAGGAGGGAAGCATAGGAAAGGAGGATGGAAGCAGAGGAGAGGAATCGGAAGAGAAGGAGGTGGTAAGGGAGCGAGGATTCAGTATGAAATCACGACGCTTCTTTCTTAATAGCGCTTCTTTCTTCAATCCATTACTTAATTAATTTATAGGAGCTGCTGAAAAAAAAATTAGGTTAGCGCGGAACCACTTAACCTATTTTGCTAGTGGATGGTAGGGCATGAAATTCCGCCTGTCGGCACATGTCGGCTCAAAAAACCCCCCAAAAATCCAGTGAAAAACCCAGTCGACCTAGACCATGTTGACCTAATGACCTGTCGACCTAGACCCATGTCGACTTTGCAGTATGTCGACCTGATGACTGTCGACCATCTGATATCGCTGATACAGGTTAATAGATAGAGGCTATCAATCCGAACGGCCTGTAATTGGTATAGCTATCTCACCCCTGCATTACTATATTAAGTATCAATTGGTAAAGGGGGAGGCGCACCCAGGAATATGTATTAGACTTGGAAGCAAAGAAAGATAAAGTATTCCTACAAGGGGCAATCTAGGTTAGCATATATTAATGTTCTGATTAATGTTATAGGTACATTAATAAAGTGACCCAAGAAACAGAGAATTGGCTAAAACATGATGTTTATTGAATCATTTATTAAGGACAGCGAAATATTAAAAACATAAGTGAAAAGTGATAAATGTGAAATAAAGTGCATTAGAAAAAAAATTAAAATAAGTCTGTTACGTGTGTGTTATCGGTCATAGCATGTGTGTCTGTAATACTGTTATTAATCTCCACGCAAATATCAATTATTGCTCTAATTAGGCAGTCTTGTAAATTCATCAACAAAGGGACATGTGCACGTTTCAAGATGACGGGTGCAGCAAAATTGTTAGGAATAAAGGTGCGTACACACGGGGCAATATGATCGCTGGCAATATATTGCTAGCAATCATATTGCCCAGTGTCCCGTTTTGTGAAAACGGGAGCGCGCACCCGGCGATTTATCGCTGGTGCACACTCCAATCACTGGCAATATGGTCGCTCAGCAACCATATTCCCAGCTATTTCAGCCCCTATCGCCCCCGTGTGTACACAGCATAATCGCCCCCGGATGACGTCAGCGAACCGGGACCAGGGCGGTCTTTTCGTATGGGCTTAATGGGCACTTGCTCTGGGGCCCCAGGTGTATAAGGGCCATACTCTGATAGCTGAGGATCCCCTTTTTCCAGGGATACCAGAATTTTTAAAATCGGCCCTGGGGAAATGGAGATATCCAACTTCAAAGCAGCAGTCCACATCTGACCTGTTAATTGCACTTCCCAGTCAGAATTCTCAGGTTCTCTCTGACTTAAGGTGCCCATACACGTCTCGATGCGGGCGTGCATTTTGAGCTTAAATAGCACGCATCGCATTCATCCTTGTACATGCGTTGTGCATACAATGCGATGAAAAGCAAGTACAAAAAGTATGTGCAGCACATACTTTTCTCTTTCAATGGTCCTGGTGACACAGCTTCACATTGGGATGTAGGAGGGTCCGCAGGAGCCAGGCACCTATCCTAAAGCTTTTGGAGGGTAGGCTCCTCCCCTACTGCATCCCAGACTCCTCAGTTCGTGTTAGGTGCCCACTGGAGTGGGTGCTATTCTAAAGGGCTGCCGGAGCAGCCGAAGGAGTAGAGTTAGTTAGGGTTTTTATTATTTTATTAACTTTTACACTAGCTAGGTAGGCACAGTGTGAGGATTCTCATTAGTGAATCCTCACACTGCTAGCACAGCAGGAGCTGACAGAAGCGCGTCCTGTCAGCTCACTGTGCACAGGGGAGATGCTGCCTGGCCTCCCTGTGCAGCGCTTACAGCTTCTTTTAAGAAGCTACGAAAACTCCACAGAATGATACTGAGCGCTGATTACCTATTCTACCGACTGTCCAGGATACACAACCAGTGTCCAACATACAAATTCTCAGTTGAAGTAAAAAAAATTGTGACATCTAGTGGTGCGAATAGGAACTGCAGGCAATCATCCCGATCATCCCTTTTTGTGATCATCCTTTTAGTACATCCGCAAATGGTGCCCTGCATACACAAATACATCCACTATAACCACAAACCCTAGCATACTACACATCCTATAACTAGCGAGTCTACCACATACCGACATCCTAAAAAAGAAACCTCCTCTATTACCCATAACGCCCAGCATAAACACACAACAGCGCACATATACCTGTACCACAGCCGCACAGCATCTGCCATGAGCCTGACGTCTGCCTTGTGTCCCGTGTCCTCGGCTCCTGCAGCAGGAGGTGCTGGGTCGTCCTCTGCTCCGCCTGTTGTGCTGTTCTGGGTCGGCCTCTGCTTCCACCCCCGGCTCCTATCAGGCTGGGGATCCTCCTCTATCCTCTCCTCCGCTGGGCTGTCACCTGTCCTCTGAGCAGCTCCTGTCCTTGATGTTACATCGTGTTCTTAACTTACTTTCGGGCAGGCATCTCTAGGGGCAGCTCCGCACCACTGAGGGGGCTTCTACAGGTCTCCAGCTAGGGGTCCTTTGCATGTCCTCCAGTCCTGGTTCCTCGAGAGCGGGTGTCCTCCGCGGTGCCTGCGCACCTTGGTCTCCACTTGCTGCGTCCTCTATCTTCTTCGGAGCAACTTCAGGAGAATCCTCCGGCTGGGTGTGCTCCCAGGTAATTTACCCCCTCAGCACCTTCTTCCTTGAGGTTCTAGTCTTCACCCTCTCGGCTCCTCCACAGGCAGGCACTATGTAGGACACCTCGGCAGCACACATCATTCTGTTCTCTCCGGGTTTGGGGCTCCTCCTGTGGTTGGCAGCTAGTGGGGGCAGCGCGGTTCCCTTCCCTCTGGCAGGTGGCAGCAGTAGGGGACTTGGAGGAGCCTGGCTCTCCTGGCGCCATTCCTGGTCTCACAGCTGCGCAGCCTCCGCTCCTTACAGGTTAGCAGCTCACAGCACTGCACAGGCCCTTGTCCTCTCCAGGGATCACCCTTCCCGGTGCCGGCTCTCTCTGTTGTGGGTTATGCATCGCTGCAGGACCGCCTCTGATCCCCCTGCCCTACCTCTCTATAGTCCCTGTCACTGGCTCACCCGCCATATCCTGTACTGGCTGTATCATATATTTGTATATTTCTTTATACTCAAAGGCTATATATCCCCCTTCCCACACAGATTTAAGTTGCGACTATTTGACACAGTGGCTGCCTTGATAAAGGTACCAGCGGGGACCGAAACGTCAGAAGATCTCTCTTGCAGAAAATAAACTTTGGATTACCTCCTGGTTGTACCTCCATTGAACTACAGACTGGTGAGTGCTGTTTATTCCCCCAGTGGGGGTTCTTTCTGGTATCTATCTATCTAAGGAATTATCCAAGCAGGCAGCGGCACTCCGTGGGCTTAACAATGTGTTTATTGGAGGTGACCGACGTTTCGGGGACTGGATACCCCTTTGTCAAGGTGTACAACGCGTGCGGGTGACACAGCAAACATTTAAATACATACAGCATGTGCATACTCACCATTCCCGTACGTGGAGCGTCCCGGTTGCGTCCAGTGCGGCTTCCGGTGCGGGCGGATGTCAGTGGGCGGAGCCTCACTGCATCATCACGCTCCCCTCTGTTGTAGATGGGTTGCTATGGTGACCCCACCGTATCGCCCACTTCTGTATGACAACCTCTGCTCCAGGATCCGGGTTTGGCTTCTGCCTATAACAACACATAAATGGAACATAAATAACCTACATTAAAACAGTAAAACAATGTTAAAAAATGGTGCAAGTTTGAAGTGTAAATTTCAGATGCCACGGGACTACTGCCCGAGCAATGTTTAAGAAGTGATGTGAAGAAGATGTCACCGCATCTAGCGTGACAATTGTATGGTGTTAACACAGGGATCCGGACGGGTGTGTTACATATGGATCTCTGTATACAATAATAACATGGTCAAACTGATCGCTAATGATCATGTTTGTAAATCGGAGATGTCAGGCTCTAACACATGGGGGAGATGTGCTGTGGGATCTCTATGAATGTGAGAATTACAGGGGCGTGTTGTACCATAAATATCGGCTCCACAAGTGATATATATGCTTCATGTTGTCTTTGAGAACAGAACAGCAGTATAGCGTGTATATATATATACTATGTATACATCGGGGGAAATGTACCAAAATGGATTCGTAGGCAGAAATACGCCTATTTTTTACACATTTGTATTTTTGGGATTTACACACACTTCTTTGTATGCTAAACCGACAGATCGCAATACTATACTTAGACACAACAGCTCGCACCCAGGCAACACGGTGGAGAGTCTCCCATACTCAGTTTTTGAGAGTATGCAGGATCACTGATACCGACTCTGAAACCCATCACCAACTGGACATCATGCAGCAGAAGTTCGAGGACAGAGGCTACCCCAGACAGGGCCTACTTAAAGCCAAGGCCAGGGCTCTGGCGTGTGAGCGCATCACTCTTATCACAGGTGCAACACCTAAAGTCATAAAGCCATGTATTCCATGGGTTAATGACTTTAGCTCTGCCAGCCGAGAAACCACCAGCAGAGTAAAAAACTGGTGGAAAATTGTGCGTTCGGATCCCGAGCTACCGGTGTTCAAAGACACCAAGCTGATGCCGAGCTACAAGCGCGGCCCAAACTTGAAGGACCTATTGGTCAAGACCGAGATTACAAATTTTGACACCCCTTCTAGACAAATCAGACCCACCAGAATGGGCTGTTACCGGTGCCTAGGCTGCACAACATGCAGCTTCGTGACAGCTTGCACCGAAGTTGCACATCTCTATACGGGTAAATTTTTTTTAAATCAGATGGCCCCTCACGTGCACGACTAAATTTGTTATCTTCATCATTTATTGTCCATGTGGAATACATTACATCGGCAAGACCGATTGTGCCATACGGGCAGCCCTTCATTCTGGCTCAGGGGAGCAACCAGTGACCAGGCATTTCGCCAAGGCCAAACATAACATGGCAATGATCAAATATAAGATCATAGACCACGTGCCGGTACACATACGGGGTGGCAACCGTTCCAAACAGCTTCTGCAGCTTGAGTCCAAGTGGATTTACAAAATGGACACACTACACCCTAAAGGCCTTAATGACACACTTGGCCTACATAATTTTTTGTAACCATTTTGGTCCACTAACACACAATCATGTCTTCCTTCTTCCTTTTCTCTCCCCCTTGTTAAAGGTACTTGTCATCCCACTGTGTGACACCAGTCCCCCAGCCTTATCGGTGTCCAGGTGACACACCAGGATAACATATAATATACAAGATGCTGGCATTCTGTTGTTGCAATTTCTGGCTTCTGGTGCTATGCGCATACAGTGATGCTGGCTGCATCACCCCACACAGGGCTGTTTTTGCTTATTATAGATACCCAGCAGGGACTCAGATTGCATTTAAACTACTCACGCCATAGGGTTTGCACCTCACCCAGCATATGCACTTTGACTTTTGCCCAGTACGGCTCCAATTCGGGGCCGCACGCAGTTATCTTTTTATACGTATACCCTTTTTAAATGTTCGTTTTTTATTATATATGTCTTCTCATTTTTAGCCACTAGATGTCACTATGTAGTCATAATATGGTCATGTCCACTTGTTTTTTTGCATTTTTTATTCACTTGCATCCTCTGAAGTTTTGTGTATGTATGGATGCCTTTGTTGCTTTATGACTTCTGTAGCACGATACTTGTATTCATGCTAATGTGAGCTGCAATCTCTTTCCCAGCCCACCCACGTCACCGCGGGATGACGACCGTGATGACGCGCGGTCAGCTGGACGCCGCCGAACGTGGTGACGTCACTGCTGTGCGCAGTACTCCGGAAACCGGCCTGTGGATGCTCGTGGGGGACGGCTACAGGGAGGGGGTAAGTTAGCGCCTATTTGTTAACATGTCTTATAAATACCCATGCACTTGCACTTTATTCTGTACTTCACCCTGTCTGCATTTTGTCCTGACGACGGGGGTCCGGCCCCCGAAACGTTGACGCCTGTAAGACCACTTATGGAATAAACACGGCCTTTTGATTTCACCAGCATTTGTGAGTCCTCGAGTGCCCATTCATTTCGTCATAGTATTCTGTGGGCAGTTCATTGTGGCTGCCCTCTGAAAGCTGGCACCGGGGCAAGCTACACATCTCAGCTCACTTCAGTCCAGAGTGACGGCCCTTCCGGATATATATATATATATATATATATATATATATATATATATATATATATATATATATATATATATATATATATATATATATATAGAACAAAGAGTGGGGTACCCTTTCAATGCGCTAGATAAAGTAGATTGGGCAGCACTCTGTCAGTCCCCCCTGTTAGCAGGGCAAGTGGGGAATAGAAGAAAAAAGATAGAAGACGCGCCACTATTTTATGGAGATCCACCACCAGAAGGATCAAGAAAATATATCGATTGGTCACTGTACAACAGTATTTAATACAATTAATTTAAAAACAAAGTAAAAACATTTTTGCTTGTATGCAGTCAGTTGGTCGAATCGATATAATCAGGAAAAAACTCCCAAGGCGTTTCGTCAAAAAAAATGACTTCCTCAGGGGTAACTTTCTAGGTGGTGGAGAAAGGCCATATTACTAATTTAGTATATACACAATTAAGTAGTTACTTTTTCAATACTGAGAATGTACATACCCTTAGGTAAATGGATAGTGAATGTAAGTTTTCACTCCGGATAGCGGTCTTACTGACAAACTGTACAAAAGTGTGCAAATGGATCCCTTGGAGATCTTAATGCTGGTATCCAGCTGCAACTATAGCATAATAATAGAGTATACAAAGAAAATAAAATACTGTACTCTATTATTATGCTATAGTTGCAGCTGGATAAACCGCCAATGCATCTACCTGGCTACCCCGCTAGTGGGGAGCCAGGGTATACGTATCCCTGCCATGCTTGTGGCTGAAGGAAGTCCGCGAGGCACGCTGCATGCAGCGGCGACCGGATTCTCTGTTACTGTGGTCCCCTTGCAGGCAGGTAGGGCAGGGTGCTACCTGCCTGTCTGACCGCGCTGTACTCTCACAGAACTGAGCCGCGCTGTACTCTCAAAGTACTGAGACGCGCTTTTAGAGCAATCCCACCTGGTTCCCTGCTAACAGGGACCCGGGGGCATACTTACCCCTGTAGCTGCTGTACGCGCCGAGGCTTGCGGTCCGCGAGGCGCGCTGCATGCAGCGGCGCCGGGGACCCCGGAACGGTGGTTCTGTCAGCCAGGTTCCGGAGGCAAGCTGCAAGCAGCTGCAACCGGTCCCTCAACAGCGCCCTCGTCGCAGGCAGATAGGGACAGGGACTATCTGCCTGTGTAGATCTTAAAAATCCGGAAAAATAAAGAAAAAATTAGAAAAGCCCAAGAGTGAGCTAACAATGCGCCCAGCTCCCGCAGGGCACATGCTAAGACTGCCTAGGAGAGGAAGTAGAAGGGGAGGAGTTAGTCACTGTTAATTTATTCTAAAGTGCCCTGTGGTCACCCTTCTATTCCCCACTGTAACTCTCCAGTGTCACCTAGTGGAGGAAAGAGAAATAATGATGCAGCTGATAAACCTCCCATTCTCGGGTTACATACATGAGGATAAGATTGAATTAAGCACAAAGATGATAACAAGAGCCGGATGCCCCCCGACAGTCACTATACCGACATTGGAATCCCGACTGCTAAATGCCCGATGAGCCACCGAACCTGCACGGGGCTTCTTTGCGCTCGCTCCCTTGTCAGAGTACCGGTAGTCAGTAAATGTTAGGTAAAACCACAATTAGAAGCCAAATTACAGTATAAGTTGGCTGGGGGCGGGGTCTAATGTTGAGTCTGTTCCGCCACACCCCCTGAAAGCGGCCTGCGGTTGCTTCTCCCAGAGAGGATATTGACAAAGAACCAAGCAATCATCTCCCGGCATTATGCTAGCGCAGCTGTAAAACAACAGAAACTGCTCTAAATGCTTCTTAATCTTCTTCTTTTATCTCTGTCCAAGACGATGGATCCCTAGATCATGCACATGACATTCTAGGGCAGTGGTTCCCAACCGTGGTCCTCAAGTACCCCCAACAGTGCACGTTTTCCAGGTCACCCAGCAGGTGCACTCATTATTCAGACACATTTTAAAAGATCCACAGGTGGAGCTAATTATATCACTTGTGATTCTGTGTGGAGACCTGGAAAATGTGCACTGTTGGGGGTACTTGAGGACCAGGGTTGGGAACCACTGTTCTAGGGCAGTCATGTCCAACCTGCGGCCCTCCGGCTGTTGCGAAACTACAAGTCCCATCATGCCTTGCCATAGTTTTGCTATTAGCGAGTGCTAAAACTATGGCAAGGCATGCTGGGATGTGTAGTTTCACAGGAGCTAGAAGGCCGCAGGTTGTACATGCCTGCTCTAGAGCGTAAGCCAGTTTTGGCAGTCACATACAGTAGGTGGGGTCTAATGAACGATACGACCATATTGCTAACACTATCAGTTCTTATACTACTACTCCCAGCATCCGCCGCCATACACTACTTTCCTATATACAGTTTCCCAGAGTGTTTGTGCCACAATAAATATAACAAAAGGCATTGTAACCCCTCCGCATCATTTCAGCCGAGTCGGGTGCGGTCCCAAAGGGCCACCCGGGGGGGGGGGCGCGGTGCAGTGTCCGCAGGTTGGGGGGGGGGGGGTCACAGGCAGCCTGCACTGCTGTCTGCTATACCCTGCAGACAGCAGTAGCAGAGGAGGTGAATGGATGCCTGTGAGCGGCATCCATTCACCTCCCGGACAAGGGGTGGACGGGGGCTAGCGGCAGCCCAGCAGATTACCTTAGTGCTGGGCTTGCCCCCAGCGCTGGCGGCGGCGATCGGAGATGACATAATCTCCAAGCGGCAGGGGGGATGCGACAGTGGTGTAAAAGGGTGCAAACGCAGGGTCACACCCGGCTTGAAGCAGGGATCAAAAACCCAGATGCGACCTGGCGTTTTTGGTATAAAAGGGGTACTATTAACAAGTCTATGAATCTGATGTAGATCACTTTTCTTTGTGGTTACAACATACTTCCCTCCAATTGAAAACTACAGTCAGGAAAATTACAGTAGGATGCGCCAAGCGCCTTTGTAAGGGGCGTGTCACACAGTGCCCAAAGGGCGTGTCTAACTCCACATGGAGCAGTACGGATGGTGTAATGGTTAGCATTACTGCCTCACAGCACTGAGGTAATGGGTTCGATTCCCACCATGGCTCTAACTGTGTGGAGTTTGTATATTCTCCCCATACTTGCGTGGGTTTCCTCCTGGTACTCCAGTTTCCTCCCACAATCCAAAAATATACTGGTAGGTTAATTGGCTTCCAACAAAATTAACCCTGGAATGTGTGTGTGTGTGGTAGGGATTAGATTGTAAGCTCCACTGGGGCAGGGACTGATGTGAATGTTCAAGTATTCTCTGTAAAGCGCTGTGAAATATGTGTGTGCTATATAAGAAACTGTTAATAAATAAATAAACCTATGGGCGTGTCTATGCCTAAATGCTTCTTGTGAGATATTTCTATAGAACATTAAGTCTATAGAATTTTTGAAAGGTTTTTTTTTTTTTAAAGAATGATTTTTATTTCAAAGCATCATATAGATAGAACCATACATTGCCTGAATAAAAGTATGCAGACTTCCAGCAACAGTACAGAAAACTAAATGTAGAGGGTGATTCAGACCTGCTTGATTGGCTGCAAGTAACTTTTTCGGTACATCTTTCTAGTATGGCATAGGACAGTGGTTCCCAAACTTTTTTTAAATCCCAACACCCAAGAGCAGTGGTTCGCAACCTCGGTCATCAGGACTCCCCAACAGTGTACATTTTCCAGGCCTCCATGCAGGATCACAGGTGAAATACTTTGCTCCACCTGTGATCTTTTAAAATGTGTCAGTGAATAATGAGTGCACCTGCCGGGTGACCTGGAAAACGCAGACTGTTGGGGGTCCTGAGGACCGAGGTTGGGACCCACAGACCTAGAGAGAGTATCAGAATTTTTTTCACAGCAGCACTAGGCTAAAAGTTTCTTTATTGAAAAATGCCAAAAAAATATATATTTAGTTGATTGTTTATATCGTACTTAAAAGTAATTATGTGGTGAGGCAAGTGATTCACTTCTGTTATCACATATTTTACGATTGGCAGCCACCAGCACTGATTTTGCCTATTATTTTGACCATAATTATAATTACATGACCAGATTAATGTTTTATTCTCAAGACACTGTTATAAATACTCGCAGAGGTTTTCTCAATGCCACAAATCCTTTTCCAGGATGAGCTGAATTAAAACAGTAATAAAACCCACAATAAATATGACTGTTTGTTTTAGAGCAGTATTGGAGTTTAGGGGATTTACTAGTATCAGGGTAGAACAGAAAGCAGTTTATTAACCCCTGGGGTCAGTGTGATACTGACAGGTGTCACAACTGAAGATGTACTGTAACAAGAGACTGTTTAGAATTGGTAACGGTGAGCTGCGGTTATACAGTAGTGAAGAGTTTTCTCCTTCATCCACTAGGTGGCACTGGAGTTACAGTGGGGAATAGAGGGCGACCACTAGGAGCATGGGCACTTTAAGAAATTTACAAGTGTGGCTGACTCCTCCCCTCTACTTCCCCATCCCAGGCAGTCTTAGAATGTGCCCGGGGAGCTGGGTGCAACAGTTTTGTCCTCTTAGGGCAAATAGACATTTTTATTTCATTTATGTTTGTTTTTACACCTTTTAACATTGAGGACAGACAGTCAGCTTCTGCCGACTGCCTGTCTGCGTCGCGGGAGCTGCCGGGGGGACCCCAGCGCCACTGCTCGCGGTCTGCGCGGGGGTCCCCGGCTCCTGGGACCGCCGTCCCAGAGTGACTGGACGCCGCTGCATGCGGCCGCGCCTCAGTCCGCACAGCCTCACCGCCGCCGGCCAGCAGGCAGGGTATGTATATCCCGGCTCCCCGCTAGCAGGGGAGTCCGGGCAATGGGCGGTGTAAACAGCGCGTCTTTTTCCTGAAAAGCGCGCCATAGAAGCTGCCGGGGGGACCCCATCGCCACTGCTTGCGGTTTGCGCCAGGGTCCCCGGCTCCTGAGACCTCTGTCCCAGAGTGATGCAGCTTGCGTCACGATCCCTACTCGGAGCTAACCGGGTGGGGAGCGTACAGCGGGGTTTGCTCCCAGTGACCAGGTGCTTCCCCAGCTAAAACGCAGATTGGGCGGCCATTTTAATATGCTTGGCCCCCATGCATGCTGCTGGAGGCTCCTGACTGCTGCTGCTAGGGAGTCCTGTGCTCCAGCATGTCCTAGTCTCCCAGTAACTGCATCTATGGCTGCAGCTGCTCCCCCAAGTTCTGGGATATCAGACAGTGGGGTTTAGAGCATGGTAGGACAGTATTGGGCTGTATGTAAATTAGTTCATAGCACCCCTGTGTTATATACCATGGTGTTGTTTATGGCCTGTGGCAGCTCATCTCCTTATACTGTCTCTCCTGTCCAGTGATTCTATCTCTGGTTACCTATACCTACTCTCTCTCTCTCTCTCTCTCTCTGTGTGTGTGTAGTGTATACGTATATACTGTATATTGGCAGGTGAAATCTCCAGAGCTCTGCAGAGAGTAACCTGCATGAAAGGTACAACTCAGTTTACACTGTTATCTGAAAACACTGTGATAGACAGCATCTAACCCTGGGTTATCATCCCATAGGGATAGCCCTGTCTGGCCTCCTCAGATCACTGAGGTGATGTCCCCTTTGTCCTCAGAGGCCACAAGGGGAGATTTTTATGTAGCCTCTGCTTGCAAGCCTTACAAGTGTCTCTTTGCCTTGTACCCCTCATTTCTTACAGAAAGAGATGGTGTCCCTAGCATTATTACAGAGTCAGAGTGGACATGCAGATTTGGGGGAAGAGTTTGCAGACAGCAGGGTCATACAGAGGACAAGGGCAGCTTCAGCTCTTGCAGTTTTGTTACATTGTAAGATACAGTGCACACTGCACAGACTCTTGCAGTGCTGTCAGTACACATGCTATGCTGCCATTACAGGTGACACAGAGGTCACTGCCTTACTCTGAGGCCAGGCTACAGTGTACAGATACAGTGTACACATACTGAGGGCAGCAGCAGCAGCCGCCACATCTCTTGCTGGGCTGTCAGTACACATGCTCGGCTGCCATTACAGGTGACACAGAGGCCACTGCCTTCCTCTGAGGCCAGGCTACAGTGTACAGATACAGTGTACACATACCAAGGGCAGCAGCAGCCACAGCTCTTGCTGTGCTGTTAGTGTCCACAGCTCTTGCTCTGCTGTTAGTGTTGTACCACATGTTATGCTGAGATTACAAGTGACACATAGGTCACTGCCTTACTCTGAGGACAGGCTACAGTGTACACATACAGAGGAAAGCCTACAGCTCTTGCTGTGCTGTTACTGTGTTGTGTCACATGCTATGCTGAGGTTACATGTGACACAGGTCTCTGCCTCACTCGGAGGCCAAGTTGGGTACACCAAAGTACAAGGCTTGTATCTGTACTGGGTACACATACAGAGCTAGTACCTGTGTGAGAGTACTGTTTGGTACAAAGCACATAGCCAAACGACTGGGTGTCTGGACTATTTAAAAAAATTACAGACATTTTAAGAATCAGGATGGTTTAAGCAAAATCGTTCTTTTTGTGTGAGCATCACCCAGGCTACCATTGTTTATTACCTTTTCCCTGCAATTGGCAGGGCACAAGAATAAAAACAACCAATTTGTACACTCCGATGTTGGTACTTTAACCAGGAATAATGTTCTGTTTAAGGAGAGCTCGTAGCTTTCTGGGTGGATACAGCTGTCAAAAAAAAAAATAAAAAAAAAATTGGTTGGTGAAATTCTCTGCTAAATTACATTAGCAAGCCTTATATAATGATTCCAATTGCCAATGAAAATGGCCGTGTCTGTTTCAGCGACATGCTGGGATGTGTAGTTTCACAGGAGCTAGAAGGCCGCAGGTTGTACATGCCTGCTCTAGAGCGTAAGCCAGTTTTGGCAGTCACATACAGTAGGTGGGGTCTAATGAACGATACGACCATATTGCTAACACTATCAGTTCTTATACTACTACTCCCAGCATCCGCCGCCATACACTACTTTCCTATATACAGTTTCCCAGAGTGTTTGTGCCACAATAAATATAACAAAAGGCATTGTAACCCCTCCGCATCATTTCAGCCGAGTCGGGTGCGGTCCGAAAGGGCCACCCCGGGGGGGCGCGGTGCAGTGTCCGCAGGTTGGACGGGGAAGGGGGGCACAGGCAGCCTGCACTGCTGTCTGCTATACCCTGCAGACAGCAGTAGCAGAGGAGGTGAATGGATGCCTGTGAGCGGCATCCATTCACCTCCCGGACAAGGGGTGGACGGGGGCTGGGGGCAGCCCAGCAGATTACCTTAGTGCTGGGCTTGCCCCCAGCGCAGCATTCCAGGTCCTGGCGGCGGCGATCGGAGATGACATAATCTCCAAGCGGATGTGGAAAAAAGGAATAAATTCCTTTTAGTAGAAATGCGCTACAAGGTATAGAGCAGCTTGATATGTAAGGGCAGTAGAAAAATAGTAGGTTTTTTATACAAGCGCTGGAAGGGTAAGGGAGGGTGGGTACCGTAGTTGGAGTACAAAAACAGATATACTGATAGGAGCAGTAAGATGAGTAAGTAGAATAAAGGTAAAATAAATAAAACCAGAAGAAAAAAAATAAAAAAAATAAATGAAAATAAAAATAAAAATAAATATAAAAATAAAAATAATAACCAAATAATTAAAACCAAAATCAAAGTAAATAAAAATAAAAAAAATAAATAAATACAAAATAACAATAAAATAAAATAAAAATAAAAATAAAATATAACTAAAAATAAAAATAAAAATATGCGACCAATTAAATGTTTACACTCCTTTTTGGAGTTGGTAGAAGCAGTCCAGTAATAGGAGAGAGTAGTGGAGCGTGAGACTAGCTTACCCTGCACTAAGATATGTACTGCCAAGGATGTCCTTGACAAAGCACTGATGTGTGAAACGCGTTGGATGAACCAGGAAGCCCCCCAGACGGAGAAGGAGACATAGAGCTAGCCGCCCGCCAGTGCCGCTACAAGCGCAAGGTAAAAGCCGGCAGGTGACGTCACTTGTAGAAAAAACTCCGGAACTCCGGCAGAACTGTACTTAGCCTGCGTCTTGCGGCAGTACATATCTTAGTGCAGGGTAAGCTAGTCTCACGCTCCACTACTCTCTCCTATTACTGGACTGCTTCTACCAACTCCAAAAAGGAGTGTAAACATTTAATTTGTCGCATATTTTTATTTTTATTTTTAGTTATATTTTATTTTTATTTTTATTTTATTTTATTGTTATTTTGTATTTATTTATTTTTTTTATTTTTATTTACTTTGATTTTGGTTTTAATTATTTGGTTATTATTTTTACTTTTATTTTTATTTTTATATTTATTTTTATTTTCATTTATTTTTATTTTATTTTTTTCTTCTGGTTTTATTTATTTTACCTTTATTCTACTTACTCATCTTACTGCTCCTATCAGTATATCTGTTTTTGTACTCCAACTACGGTACCCACCCTCCCTTACCCTTCCAGCGCTTGTATAAAAAACCTACTATAATCTCCAAGCGGCAGGGGGGATGCGACAGTGGTGTAAAACGGTGCAAACGCAGGGTCACACCCGGCTTGAAGCAGGGATCAAAAACCCGGATGCGACCTGGCGTTTTTGGTATAAAAGGGGTACTATTAACTAGTCTATGAATCTGATGTAGATCACTTTTCTTTGTGGTTACAACATACTTCCCTCCAATTGAAAACTACAGTCAGGAAAATTACAGTAGGATGCGCCAAGCGCCTTTGTAAGGGGCGTGTCACACAGTGCCCAAAGGGCGTGTCTAACTCCACATGGAGCAGTACGGATGGTGTAATGGTTAGCATTACTGCCTCACAGCACTGAGGTAATGGGTTCGATTCCCACCATGGCTCTAACTGTGTGGAGTTTGTATATTCTCCCCATACTTGCGTGGGTTTCCTCCTGGTACTCCAGTTTCCTCCCACAATCCAAAAATATACTGGTAGGTTAATTGGCTTCCAACAAAATTAACCCTGGAATGTGTGTGTGTGTGGTAGGGATTAGATTGTAAGCTCCACTGGGGCAGGGACTGATGTGAATGTTCAAGTATTCTCTGTAAAGCGCTGTGAAATATGTGTGTGCTATATAAGAAACTGTTAATAAATAAATAAACCTATGGGCGTGTCTATGCCTAAATGCTTCTTGTGAGATATTTCTATAGAACATTAAGTCTATAGAATTTTTGAAAGGTTTTTTTTTTTTTTTAAAGAATGATTTTTATTTCAAAGCATCATATAGATAGAACCATACATTGCCTGAATAAAAGTATGCAGACTTCCAGCAACAGTACAGAAAACTAAATGTAGAGGGTGATTCAGACCTGCTTGATTGGCTGCAAGTAACTTTTTCGGTACATCTTTCTAGTATGGCGTAGGACAGTGGTTCCCAAACTTTTTTTAAATCCCAACACCCAAGAGCAGTGGTTCTCAACCTCGGTCATCAGGACTCCCCAACAGTGTACATTTTCCAGGCCTCCATGCAGGATCACAGGTGAAATACTTTGCTCCACCTGTGATCTTTTAAAATGTGTCAGTGAATAATGAGTGCACCTGCCGGGTGACCTGGAAAACGCAGACTGTTGGAGGGTCCTGAGGACCGAGGTTGGGACCCACAGACCTAGAGAGAGTATCAGAATTTTTTTCACAGCAGCACTAGGCTAAAAGTTTCTTTATTGAAAAATGCCAAAAAAATATATATTTAGTTGATTGTTTATATCGTACTTAAAAGTAATTATGTGGTGAGGCAAGTGATTCACTTCTGTTATCACAAATTTTACGATTGGCAGCCACCAGCACTGATTTTGCCTATTATTTTGACCATATTTATAATTACATGACCAGATTAATGTTTTATTCTCAAGACACTGTTATAAATACTCGCAGAGGTTTTCTCAATGCCACAAATCCTTTTCCAGGATGAGCTGAATTAAAACAGTAATAAAACCCACAATAAATATGACTGTTTGTTTTAGAGCAGTATTGAAGTTTAGGGGATTTACTAGTATCAGGGTAGAACAGAAAGCAGTTTATTAACCCCTGGGGTCAGTGTGATACTGACAGGTGTCACAACTGAAGATGTACTGTAACAAGAGACTGTTTAGAATTGGTAACGGTGAGCTGCGGTTATACAGTAGTGAAGAGTTTTCATAAAAGTGTAGAAAGAGGTGTTTATATAAAGAACATGCATGGGTAGAAATATTTGTGAACTGAACGTAGCAGCTGCCGGGTGAGTTGGCGGGGTACCACAGGCGATTCCCCACCCTAGCAGATGGGGGCCTTAAGAGCTGCAGAGTTATTCAAGTTGGGTCAAAATCTTCTTGTTGCGAACCACGGTGAAGGCAGATACATCTGACCATATCACCCTCCTTCTGTCATCCGTAGGACACAGAAATTAGTGTTCCTGCCCTTTTTGTGTCTGGGACTTTGCGCCCTTCCGCTGCCCCCCTGGTGCGCTGACACCCCGTTGCAAACTTTCTCATCCGCCCCCCCTGCATGCACTGAAACGCTGATGAGCTCTCTGCTGAAAGCTGTGTGTCTGTTGTTACAGATGTAGCCCGCCACCGTCCCCCATGCTGTTACCACTGCTGAAGTCCTGAGAAGTGAGCGGCATGGCAGCTCTTTAAAGTGACAAATCCCCCCCCCCCCCCCCCCGCCACAACGCTAAGCTGCTCTCTGCTAGCAGTGGCTGTCAGCTCTTCCTGCCGGCTAAGCCTCTCTCTCTCTCTCTCTCTCTCTCTCTCTCGCCTCACCCTCTCTCTCTCTCTCGCCTCAGAAGGCACCTTTTGAACCATTAAGGTCGGCGGACCTTAAGTTTCTCACATGGAAGCTGGTATTCTTGTTGGCAGTGGCATCAGCGAAGAGGGTGTCAGAGTTACTGTAGGAGCATTGTCATGCAAGTCTCCTTTCTTGATATTTCATGAGGATAGGGCAGTTCTTCGGACGGTACCTCAGTTTTTACCAAAAGTAGTCTCTGCTTTCCATCTAAACCAGGAGATAGTTCTACCTGTGTTTCAACCCCCAGAGGGTTCTAGAAAAAGGGACAAATTGAGGAATTTTGATGTTGTGCGTGCATTACGCATTTATGTGGACAGAGTTAAGAGTGTCAGAAAGACTGACACCTTGTTAGTGTTGTATGACATACACAAGATTGGTTGGCCGGCATCTAAGCAGACCATTGCTAGGTGGTTGCGCTCTGTGATAGCTTTTGCATACACTAAAGTTGGAAGGCCTGTTCCGGCAAGGATAAATGCGCATACCACCAGGTCAGTTGCCACCTCTTGGGCGGTTCGACATGGGGCAACAGCTGAGCAGGTTTGCAGGGCTGCCACTTGGTCATCTGTTCATACCTTTGCCAAATTCTATAGGTTCCATGAGTTCGCGTCGGAGGACGCATCATTCGGGCGAGCAGTGATGAGAGCTGCAGACCTGAGCGTACCCACACAAAGGACCGGCTCTGGAACGTCCCAGTGTTGAGCTGTGTCACCAGGACCATTGAAAGAGAAAAAGGGATTTTTGTAAGAACTTACCGTTCAAATCCCTTTCTCTGATATGGTCCTGGTGACACAGCGATCCCTCCCTTACGCCCAGTAAGTATGCCAGTGTTCATGATGTTCATGTTTAATTGGTTAAAGTAACAGTTATTGTTAAAAAATGTGCATATAATATGTGCAGGCGTTTGTACTGAGTTAATGTATTCCAGTGGCTTTGAAAGATTGAACTGAAGAGTCCGGGATGCAGTAGGGGAGGAGCCTACCCTCTAAAAGATTTAGGATAGGTGCCTGGCTCCTTCGGACCCTCCTACATCCCAGTGTTGAGCTGTGTCACCAGGACCATATCAGAGAAAGGGATTCGAACGGTAAGTTCTTACAAAAATCCCTTTTTTGTGTATTTAAAAAATGTAAAGAAATAAAAAAAGTTTGGACATTTTCCGAGCAACAATCTGGTTGGAACAAATATTTTAACGACATTTTGGGTGTCACGAACGGTGAAACGGTGTCAAGGTATGCATTATATGTAATAGTAGAGTGCAAGACTAATAAAAAGACTAATAAAGAGATTACATCTCCATATGTGCCAAAGTGGTTTGTGCAAAAGGCTAGTGAACAGCTAACGAACCCAATACACCAATCATGTCCAAACTATGGCCCGCCAGCTGTTGTGAAACTGCAAGTCCCATCATGCCTTGCCACAGTTCTGCTATTAGGGAATACTAAAACTATGGCAAGGCATGCTGGGATGTGTAGTTTCAAAACAGCTAAAGGGCGCTCAGTGACAAACGAGCTTTAAAATCAAAGTCAATTGTTTGGTGACCCGACTCCCAGGCTGCACGTCACCTGGATTTCTCCTCGCACCCTTCGCGCACAGTAGGGCAATAAGCTGCATCTAGTTTATTTAGGGCGCAAAAATGCAGCCAACAAGACCAGGGCAAGGGCTGCGAACAATTCATTAGCTCCCACTACATTAGGCAAGAGCTACGGGTGCACAAAACAATTGAATCACCATTATATGTTGTTTAGCACCTTACATAAATTATATATATATTTTTTATTATTATTCTTTTAATATGCAGTACAGTAAGACCAGCAACCCTTACCACCAGCATAGCTCTGCCCCAACACTCATGAAGCACCGCCTACATGTTTTGATTGGCCCACAATCCAATCAGTCAAAGAAAATGGATCACCATCAATAGGTAAAAACATTGATGGTCATCCATTGCACAATAGTGTGTATGCACTATTGTCATCAATTGCAAAGACGTCCATCCCTAAAGCTGTGCACACACAGTGCAAGTGAGCCTCTGTGCTAAGTTTGCAGTTAAGCACAGATGGCTCAGCATTGTGTGCTGAACAATCTGTCACGGCCAGTGTTCTCTGGTGTGAGAACACTGGCGATGACTAGATTTATAACTGGATGCAGTGTAAATCTAGTCAGGCAACAGCGACGCGCGGGACCGCGCAATCGTCATCACCAGAGGGTATACACATGGAGTGATCCTTTTTTCATTTCTAAGCGATCTAGTCAGATCACTTAGAAATAAGCCTCATATTCCCCTGGGCGGGATGTATTAATGTAAATCGCCAGCCGCCGCGATGCTACCGCATATGTACTAACATATGCGGCTAGCATCGGGTTGCGGTGACGGAGACCCCCGCGATACCTGTAATGTGGTGTGCGGGGGTCTCCGTCACATCCTGGCTGTGACACCTGCTGAGGGAGGAGTAGATCGATGGAGGATGGGTCGCAAGGACGGCGGGCGGCGATAGAAGCCCATAGGCATCTATAGGGTATCGCCACCCAGAGGTGGAGATACCCTGCCAGGCGGAGATGGGGCGGACGGATAATGGTACATAGGAAAATGCGGTAAAACCCCCGTTTTATCACATTTTCCCTTTAGTACATCCCGCCCCCTGTGTGTATGCCCCATTAGGATGGTAGATAATACAGTATACACTTTAGACTACAGTATAACTAATGTGACAATAATCCCTGTATAACCATCCAGCAAGCAATCCCGGCGGGTGACATGTACTTGGTGTCACCTGAACGCAGCAGTGATCCCAGCCTATATACAGTATGCCCAGTTATCCCACATCTGCACTAATGGCTATGTGCAGTACTGCAGCATCTGTCGGATAGGGCACCTCTCTCCTCCTCAGCGTCGTTCCCAGCAGCGTTGGGCTGTGTTCTCTGCCGCAGCGCCCTGGGGGCGGAGTTGGGGCAGCTGTCTCCCCGCCTGTATCCTTCCCGTCTATGTTGGGCGGTGTCCTGAGCAACGTCCTGGGGGTCCTCAGTGGCAGCAAGGTTTTAGTAGCATCCTGAAGGGGAGGGAAGAGGAGGAAAACATCCATATTTAAAAAAAAAAAATGCTGGTCTACAACAGTATGTAAAAATAGCGGCATAGTGAGTTTAGGAGAATCCTGTTCAAAAACTTGCAAAGAGATGGTGCCAGTGTGCACGCTCAGAGAGCAGATAAAGGGCGGGAAGGGGATTAAAAATAGGTCCTGGCATTTAAAGTACACAGGCCCACCTTGGTGTCAATAGTGTCAACACATTTGTGCGCGAGCGCTCAGGAAAAGAGGGTGTGGACACTCAAAATTGGCCTTGTGTAGTGTTCCACACCATATACCACTTCTACACATTCTGCAACAAAATAATAGACTCCATTATACTTGCATCTTACACATTATGCCAAACGTATTGAGCCAAAATTCACATAATGCCACGCGGATTGAGCCAAAATTCACATAATGCCACGCGGATTATTCTTTATTCCCAGCGGTGGCAGGCGGCATTTCAAGGAAAAAAAACCTAACCCCATTGCACCTACCCCACACTGTCCCCCATCGCACCAGCCCCACACTGTAGTCTCCCATCACACCAGCCCCACACTGTAGTCTCCCATCACACCAGCCCCACACTGTAGTCTCCCATCACACCAGCCCCACACTGTAGTCTCCCCATTGCCTCCTCACCCCCTCTCCTCTGCTCCCCCTTCTCCTCTCCTTCACTTTCCCTCCTCTGCTCCTGCTCTTCCTTCTTCTCTCCTCCTCCTCCTCCTTTCCTCAGCTCCCCCACCACCTTCTCATCTACTCTCCATCCTCCGATCCCCCTCCTCTCCTCTGCTTCCCCTCCTCCTCCGCTTCCTCTATTCTGCTCCCTCTCCTCTTCCGCTCCTTTGCCCCCTCTCCTCTTCCACTCCTCCGCTCCTTCTTCCCTTATCCCCCTCCTCTCCCCTGTTCTCTCTTTCCCCTCTATCTCTCTCCTCCTCACCAATTTCCCCACAACTCACTCTCTCTCTCCCTCTTCCCCTCTCTCTCTCCCTCTCTCTCTCCCCCCTCTCTCTCTCCCCCTCCCCCTCTCTCCCCCTCTCTCTCTCCACCTCCCCCTCTCTCCCTCTCTCCCCCCCTCTCTCTCTCTCTCTCTCTCTCTCTCTCTCTTTCTCCCCCCCTCTCTTCTCTTCCTGCACCCCAGCACGAGGTCACCGGCAGTCTGAAAGAGAGATAGAGAAGTGTGGGGAAATTGGTGAGCAGGAGAGAGATAGAGGGGAAAGAGAGAGCAGGGGAGAGGAAGATAGGGGTTGTGGAGGAGGGGGAAGTGGAGGAGAGGAGGGGGATCAGAGAAGAAGGAGCTGAGGAGGAGTGGAGGTGAGGAGGAGGGGGGGCAGAGGAGGATGGGGAGCAGAGTAGAGGAAGAGTTAGAAGGGAGAGCAGAAGAGCAGTGGAGGGGGAGAGGGGGTGCGGAGGAGGGAAGCATAGGAAAGGAGGAGGGAAGCAGAGGAGAGGAATCGGAAGAGAAGGAGGTGGTAAGGGAGCGAGGATTCAGTATGAAATCACGACGCCGGAATCCCGGCGTTCAAAATCCCGACAAGGGGGGGACGTGGATCGTCCCCCCTTGCGGGCTCGCTGCGCTTGCCACGGTGGTAAGGGAGCGAATATATACACACATATACGTATACACACACACAGATGGCGCCATCAATTTTATTTTAAACAAACAAAATAACAGAAGGGGGGACATTATGATGTTACCGTGTACCTATAACATATTTAAAAAGTATCCCTTAACCCAGTGGTGTCAAAGTCACGGCCCTACAGCTGTTGTGGAAGTACACATCCCTACATGCCCTGCCACAGATTTTATATAATGGATCGCAAAAATCTGTGGTAGGGCATGCTGGGAAGTGTAGTTCCACAACAGCTGGAGGGCCATGAGTTTGACACCACTGCTAAACCCCTTAATGCCCATTACATATAATCACAACCCACCACCTAGCATCATGCCACACCTCTTCCCTTAGCCCAAAGCAGATTAATCTTGCACCTCCTCTCCCCTTCTTCGCTCCCCCCCCCCCAAGACATACTCTTCGCCAGTCGTGACCGAAGAGTGCACTCACATAGAATCGGTCGCAGGTGGGGGTACTGCAGCATCTGTCGGATAGGGCACCTCTCTCCTCCTCAGCGTCATTCCTAGCAGCGTTGGGCTGTGTTCTCTGCCGCAGCACCCTGGGGGCGGAGTTGGGGCAGCTGTCTCCCCGCCTGTATCCTTCCCGTCTATGTTGGGCGGTGTCCTGAGCAACGTCCTGGGGGTCCTCAGTGGCAGCAAGGTTTTAGTAGCATCCTGAAGGGGAGGGAAGAGGAGGAAAACATCCATATTTAAAAAAAAAAAATGCTGGTCTACAACAGTATGTAAAAATAGCGGCATAGTGAGTTTAGGAGAATCCTGTTCAAAAACTTGCAAAGAGATGGTGCCAGTGTGCACGCTCAAAGAGCAGATAAAGGGCGGGAAGGGGATTAAAAATAGGTCCTGGCATTTAAAGTACACAGGCCCACCTTGGTGTCAATAGTGTCAACACAGTTGTGCGCGAGCGCTCAGGAAAAGAGGGTGTGGACACTCAAAATTGGCCTTGTGTAGTGTTCCACACCATATACCACTTCTACACATTCTGCAACAAAATAATAGACCCCATTATACTTGCCCCTTACACATTATGCCAAACGTATTGAGCCAAAATTCACATAATGCCACGCGGATTGAGCCAAAATTCACATAATGCCACGCGGATTATTCTTTATTCCCAGCGGTGGCAGGCGGCATTTCAAGGAAAAAAACCCTAACCCCATTGCACCTACCCCACACTGTCCCCCATCGCAGCAGCCCCACACTGTCCCCATCGCACCAGCCCCACACTGTAGTCTCCCATCACACCAGCCCCAAACTGTAGTCTCCCATCACACCAGCCCCACACTGTAGTCTCCCCATTGCACCTGCTCCACACTGTAGTCTCCCCATTGCTCCAGCCCGCACTGTAGTCTCCCCATTGCAACAGCCCCACACTGTCACCATCGCACCAGCCCCACACTGTCACCATCGCACCAGCCCCACACTGTCTTTCATCACAACAGCCCCTTAAATTGTAAGCCATCAAAATGTCACCCTTATACTGTATGTAGAAATGGAGGAGGGCGGCTGGTGCAGCAGTAAACGGGAGGCCGAGGCAGCAGCGTGGGAGGGTGGAGGAAGGAGAGGCAGTCAGGACATGGTGGCAGCGGGGGTAGCCGGCGACATCATGCAGCAGTCTGACTGTACTCACCACCAGACGGTCCACACCAGGGCAGCGCTGCAGGGCTGACCAGTCTCCTCCTGTGGTCCAGGCGGCGCAGCTCCCGGAAGTACGCGTCCACTGTCCTGTGATCTGGAAGCTCCCCCTTCCCCTCTGCGCTTGCCACGGTGGTAAGGGATCGAATATATACACACATATACGTATACACACACACAGATGGCGCCATCAATTTTATTTTAAACAAACAAAATAACAGAAGGGGGGACATTATGATGTTACCGTGTACCTATAACATATTTAAAAAGTATCCCTTAACCCAGTGGTGTCAAAGTCACGGCCCTACAGCTGTTGTGGAAGTACACAACCCTACATGCCCTGCCACAGATTTTATATAATGGATCGCTAAAATCTGTGGTAGGGCATGCTGGGAAGTGTAGTTCCACAACAGCTGGAGGGCCATGAGTTTGACACCACTGCTAAACCCCTTAATGCCCATTACATGTAATCACAACCCACCACCTAGCATCATGCCACACCTCTTCCCTTAGCCCAAAGCAGATTAATCTTGCACCTCCTCTCCCCTCCCTCGCTCCCCCCCCCCCCCCCAAGACATACTCTTCGCCAGTCGTGACCGAAGAGTGCACTCACATAGAATCGGTCGCAGGTGGGGGTACTGCAGCATCTGTCGGATAGGGCACCTCTCTCCTCCTCAGCGTCGTTCCTAGCAGCGTTGGGCTGTGTTCTCTGCCGCAGCGCCCTGGGGGCGGAGTTGGGGCAGCTGTCTCCCCGCCTGTATCCTTCCCGTCTATGATGGGCGGTGTCCTGAGCAACGTCCTGGGGGTCCTCAGTGGCAGCAAGGTTTTAGTAGCATCCTGAAGGGGAGGGAAGAGGAGGAAAACATCCATATTTAAAAAAAAAAAAATGCTGGTCTACAACAGTATGTAAAAATAGCGGCATAGTGAGTTTAGGAGAATCCTGTTCAAAAACTTGCAAAGAGATGGTGCCAGTGTGCACGCTCAGAGAGCAGATAAAGAGCGGGAAGGGGATTAAAAATAGGTCCTGGCATTTAAAGTACACAGGCCCACCTTGGTGTCAATAGTGTCAACACATTTGTGCGCGAGCGCTCAGGAAAAGAGGGTGTGGACACTCAAAATTGGCCTTGTACTCCAGGTGCAAAAAAAGAGAAGTGGAACTGCCAGGTGGCGCTCAGATAGTAACTATGTATAGAGGATAATAGACCTCAGGTATAGTAGGATATAGATACAATCAAAGATTTATACAAAACCAGATATTATTTCTCAGTATCCCACAAAATCTGAGAAGCATGGATGGTTTCAATTTTCCACAAATGAATTTCTCCCCTATTGAATGTAAATGGGAAACACAATAGGGAGAGACATGGTGCAGATCATTTAAAGTAAAAACAATTTAATACATTCCAATACACTCACAAGTGTTGTAGATATAAAAGCATGTAACAAGGAATCCTGGGCAATGCAGCATACACAGTGATGTTATTCGGAAAGAAGTCCTGTTCAGGGTCCCTTGGTCCGGAATCAAGGGGGGCTCAGTCCAGGGTCTTTCACCTATGTAGATGCCGCAGCTCACAGGTTCAATGTCCAGGGAAAAGCGGGACACGCTTTCCTCAATTTTGCTTTATTTAAAACCTGGCTTGAATAACCTTTCACCTGTAAACGGTCTGAAACATCTTTTATCTGTGATTCACACACCAGAGGATCAGTACAATTGCGTTTAATCCGAGTAAATTGTCCAAAAGGAATGGCATCAAGCCAATTCCTATGGTGCTGACTGGTGGTATAGATGAAGCTGTTAGAGTCAGTTTCTTTTCTAAATGTTTTTGTTTTGAGACTATCAGATTCAATGTAAATATTTAAATCCAAGAAGGATACCTCCTTCTGACTGCAGTTGAATGTTAATTTAATATTTCTATTATTAATGTTCAAAGAATCACAGAATTGGTCTAGGGAATTTTTATCACCTGACCAAATAAAACAAATGTCATCAATAAAACGGCTCCAGGACACCAGGCCCACCCCCAGCTCGCCTCCCTGCCACACTACTTGATCTTCCCAGTGGGCCATAAATAGGTTAGCGTAGCTGGGGGCAAACCTGGTGCCCATCGCCGTACCAGTACACTGTAAATAAAAAGACCCTTCATGTAAAAAATAATTGTTGGTCAAAATAAAAAGGATGCTAGATAACAAAAATGCTTTCTGTGGTTCAGACAGGTTGCTGTTATTCAAGAAATATTTGACAGCTTCAGTACCTTTTTCTATATCAATAATTGTGTACAACGTACTTACGTCCGCCGTACACAACCAATGACCTGGTTCCCACTTGATTTTTGACAGTTTGTTCAAAACATCTCCAGTATCCCTGGTGTATGCTTTAGTTGCAAGAACCAGAGGCTGGAGATATGAGTCCACAAAAGCCGAAAGATTACATGTGAGACTATTACAGCCCGAAATAATTGGGTGACCTGGGGGGTTCAGGGGGTCTTTGTGAACCTTTGGGAGAACATATATACAGGGTACAGTAGGTTCAGAGATATTAAGGAATTCGAATTCTTGTTTAGATATTATATTATCCTCTACAGCTTTAGTTGTAAATTCTAAAAGAGATTTTTTAATTCTCACTGTAGGATCTCCCCTCAGTTTTTTATATGTATCTCCAGTATTTAACTGTTTGGCAATTTCTAGCAAGTATTTCTCTTTTTGCATCAGAACAACCCCCCCCCCCCTTATCAGCTGGTTTTACGATAAGGGTCTTATCGTTCTTCAGTTCTTTAAGGGCGTCAAATTCTTTTTTTGTCAAATTTAACCTACTATTTACTTTAGGATTTGACCTTTTTGTGATTTTATCCAATTCCTCGCTAACAATTTTATTAAAGCAGTCGAGAAATGGGCCCTTACTGTGTGTTGGATAAAAGGTTGAGGGGTTTTTAAATTTAGTCTGTGTTGTTTCAGATGCACCTATATCACTTTGTGTGTTGTCAACACTGCAATCCTTTTGTGCAAAAAAGCGTTTAATAGCCAACTTTCTGATGTACTTCTGCACATCGAGGAACAGGTCAAAAGAGGTGGGTTTAAAAGAAGGGGCGAATTTAAGTCCCTTACTGAGGACTCTAATCTCAGCATCAGTAAGAGTTCTATCAGTGAGGTTGAAGATTTTTGTTTCCATGTCTTCATTCCCCATTGAAAGAGGTGCTGCATTTATCAGACCTTTACCGGCTTTTTTACATTTTTTACGTGGATAACGTTTGGTCTGACCTGATCTTTTACCTCTCCTTGTTTTTTTATAATTGGATATTACTAATTGATTCGCCAATTCCTCTGGTCCTGTTCTAAAAAAGTAGGAGTTTCTGTATTTGTTACCAAAGGGGCATATCTGTTGTTTGGATCATTATTTTTTGGATTTTTATATTTATTCCCATTGTCCCTCATATTTCTTCTCATGAAACCAGGGTTAAAGTCAGAATAATTGTTCTGCCAATTGGGGGTACGTTCATACCCTCTATTTGGTCTTTGTGGGGTCCCAAAATCCCTTTTATTTATTCTATTGTAATTAGGGCGATATCTTTGTGGGGTGCCAAAATCTCTTTTATTTGTACCATTGTGGTTGGGACGATATTTTTGCACATTATTATTGTTTTGTGTTTTTTGTTTATGATTAAATCGGATAGGGTTCCTTCTCCACGGCGCAGGGCCAGTTGTCACTGGTTTCTGCGGTTTTGGAGTTGCAACTATAGTTTGGGGTACATCAATAATAATAACACTTTTATTAGTATCCCTTTGATATTTTCTGGTTTTTTTATCCCTTAGTTCTTTTGTATTCTTTTCAATTTTTAAAATCAGGGATTTTTCATATTCCAGAAAATCATTTTGTTCTTTGAAAGGTAATATCAAATTTGTTATTGAACCACTTGTACTCCAGGTACTTGTGGAGTATCACGGCTCCCATCGTATGGCATCGTATGCCATATGTAGTGGCATACGATGTCATACGATGCGATGCGATGTTTTACCGATTTTTGAGCATTTTTGCTCAAAAATCGTATGCCATCGCATGGCATCGTATGCCATATGTAGTGGCATACGATGTCATACGATGCGATACGATGTTTTACCGATTTTTGAGCAAAAATGGTCAAAAATCGGTAAAACATCGGATAACATCGTATGCCATATGTAGTGGCATACGATGTCATACGATGCGATACGATGTTTTACCGATTTTTGAGCAAAAATTGTGAAAAATCGGTAAAACATCGTATGGCATTGTATGCCATCGATGCGATACGATGTTTTACCGATTTTTGAGCCATTTTAGCTCAAAAATCTTATGCGATCGCATCGGATGCCATACGATGGCATCCGATGCGATGCGATGGCACCCAATTTTGCACTGAAATGCATCAGAATGCATTGAAATGTGTATTAAAGTAGTGAAATGCCCCCAAATGCCATTTTTCATAGTGCACCACCCCCACTATCAACGTCAACCCGAAGCGTGGCGAGCGCAGCGAGCCCGCGAGGGGCGGCGGTACGCGTCCTACGACCTTTTCATACCCCCACTATCCACGTCGGCGTGGAGTTGAGAATAGAATAGTGTGGCGAGCGCAGCGAGCCACCGAGCCCGAAGCGTGGCGAGCGCAGCGAGCCCCGCGAGGGGACGCGGATACCTGTAAAGCCCGCGAGGAGACGCGTATAGCTGTGAAGGTATCCGCGTCCCCTCGCGGGGCTCGCTGCGCTCGCCACGCTTCGGGCTCGGTGGCTCGCTGCGCTCGCCACACTATTCTATTCTCAACTCCACGCCGACGTGGATAGTGGGGGTATGAAAAGGTCGTAGGACGCGTACCGCCGCCCCTCGCGGGCTCGCTGCGCTCGCCACGCTTCGGGTTGACGTTGATAGTGGGGGTGGTGCACTATGAAAAATGGCATTTGGGGGCATTTCACTACTTTAATACACATTTCAATGCATTCTGATGCATTTCAGTGCAAAATTGGGTGCCATCGCATCGCATCGGATGCCATCGTATGGCATCCGATGCGATCGCATAAGATTTTTGAGCTAAAATGGCTCAAAAAAATCGGTAAAACATTGTATCGCATCGATGGCATACGATGCCATGCGATGTTTTACCGATTTTTCACCATTTTTGCTCAAAAATCGGTAAAACATCGTATCGCATCATATGACATCGTATGCCACTACATATGGCATACGATGTTATCCGATGTTTTACCGATTTTTCACCATTTTTGCTCAAAAATCGGAAAAACATCGTATCGCATCGTATGACATCGTATGCCACTACATATGGCATACGATGTTATCCGATGTTTTACCGATTTTTGACCATTTTTGCTCTAAAATCGGTAAAACATCGTATCGCATCGTATGACATCGTATGCCACTACATATGGCATACGATGTTATGCGATGGCATACGATTTTTGAGCTAAAATAGTCAAAAATCGGTAAAACATCGCATCGCATCGTATGCCATCGTATGCCACATGCTATGCGATGCGATTTTTAGCATACGATCTGCATACGATGCAGGTCGTGGGAGCCGTGATACTCCACAAGTACCGTGTTCCACACCATATACCACTTCTACACATTCTGCAACAAAATAATAGACCCCATTATACTTGCCCCTTACACATTATGCCAAACGTATTGAGCCAAAATTCACATAATGCCACGCGGATTGAGCCAAAATTCACATAATGCCACGCGGATTATTCTTTATTCCCAGCGGTGGCAGGCGGCATTTCAAGGAAAAAAACCCTAACCCCATTGCACCTACCCCACACTGTCCCCCATCGCAGCAGCCCCACACTGTCCCCATCGCACCAGCCCCACACTGTAGTCTCCCATCACACCAGCCCCACACTGTAGTCTCCCCATTGCACCTGCTCCACACTGTAGTCTCCCCATTGCTCCAGCCCGCACTGTAGTATCCCCATTGCAACAGCCCCACACTGTCACCATCGCACCAGCCCCACACTGTCTTTCATCACATTTTCATCTGTCTTTCAGCCCCACACAGCATAGCTCTGCCCCAACACTCATGAAGCACCGCCTACATGTTTTGATTGGCCCACAATCCAATCAGTCAAAGAAAATGGATCACCATCAATAGGTAAAAACATTGATGGTCATCCATTGCATAGTGTGCCACAATCAATGGGCAGTTGCACTATTGTCATCAATTGCAAAGACGTCCATCCCTAAAGCTGTGCACACACAGTGCAAGTGAGCCTCTGTGCTAAGTTTGCAGTTAAGCACAGATGGCTCAGCATTGTGTGCTGAACAATCTGTCAGGGCCAGTGTTCTCTGGTGTGAGAACATTGGCGATGACTAGATTTATAACTGGATGCAGTGTAAATCTAGTCAAGCAACAGCGACGCGCGGGACCGCGCAATCGTCATCACCAGAGGGTATACACATGGAGTGATCCTTTTTTCATTTCTAAGCGATCTAGTCAGATCACTTAGAAATAAGCCTCATATCCCCCTGGGCGGGATGTATTAATGTAAATCGCCAGCCGCCGCGATGCTACCGCATATGTACTAACATATGCGGCTAGCATTGGGTTGCGGTGACGGAGACCCCCGCGATACCTGTAATGTGGTGTGCGGGGGTCTCCGTCACATCCTGGCGGCTGTCAGTGTCCCCCTGCCTCTCCTCCTCCCGGCTGTGACACCTGCTGAGGGAGGAGTAGATCGATGGAGGATGGGTCGCAAGGACGGCGGGCGGCGATAGAAGCCCATAGGCATCTATAGGGTATCGCCACCCAGAGGTGGAGATACCCTGCCAGGCGGAGATGGGGCGGACGGGTAATGGTACAAAGGAAAATGCGGTAAAACCCCCGTTTTATCACATTTTCCCTTTAGTACATCCCGCCCCCTGTGTGTATGCCCCATTAGGATGGTAGATAATACAGTATACACTTTAGACTACAGTATAACTAATGTGACAATAATCCCTGTATAACCATCCAGCAAGCAATCCCGGCGGGTGACATGTACTTGGTGTCACCTGAACGCAGCAGTGATCCCAGCCTATATACAGTATGCCCAGTTATCCTACATCTGCACTAATGGCTACGTGCAGTTTGCTAGCCTGTACGGTTTGGCTCACCTGTATCTCACCACATTGGCATGCCGGGCACATATTTACCATTACACTCACATGTGTTTATTATCATAGAACATAGCAAAGCGCGCATAGCTACTGCAGCAGAGAGAGAACATATGGTATACACACAGAGGCTTCCCATAGATTATAATCTGGTCTATATACACCTGTGTCACACTTTGGGAAAGCAGATAGATAATTTACAGTGTATAATAATGCAGACAGCACTGGGGCTGAGATATTACAACCTGAGCCATAGAGTAGCGCTGCTGAGGATACACTGGTATGCCCATACACATAGATATCCCCAGGAGCACCATGCAGCAGCCCTGTGGGAGTCACATACATGACCAACATACAGACTGAGCTCCAGTTCTCACCCACAGGTTGCTCAATGCTCAGGGGGTGTTCTGCACATGTGCACTTACCAGCCGCTTCTTCTACGCAGGAACATGGCGTCCCAGTCAGTGACTGCCTCCATCAGAACAGCCGGCAGAGTGCTCATGTAGGGGGAGCAGCAGTGATGACGATGCATTATGTGCCAGGTGTAGTTCCAGCAGCTGCCAATAGGTGGCGATGGTGCGGCACAGCGTGAATGACGTCACTGCATTGTAGCTACGAGATACACGAACAGTCCGTGTATGAGTGGCTGGTACAGTGGCGTGTACCGTTAGTTCAGCGTCTGGGACAGCCACTCAGGCTGAGCCACCACGGGTTCGAATCCTCCTCCAGTGTCTGCTGTTTCAGGGGCGTGGGGTGTAGCGCCTTCGGATCCGGGAGCAGCCTGAGTTTTTGACTCATCCACTGATACCACAATATTTTCTGCTCAAACTACATAATATTAATAATTAGCCACCATATATAACCAGGAGGAATAACTTTAAGTGGGGGCAGGACGGAGTCTGTGTACAGACCAATTGTTCTAAATATACAGTTTATTCATTGGCACAAAACAGAAAAATAGGTTAAAATTAAAAAAGTGCATTAAGAAAAAAGTGAATAGAAATTGGAGCTGTGTGTCCGTGTCGCTGTACACTTATACAGTGCCCGTGTCAGCAGATTTCCACATACACAATTTTCTTTAATAACTCATGTCGACCTATTCCTGTGTTGACCTTTTTCATGCAGCCTTTTGGATTGTGTTGACCGTTTTCAGCGTCAATTTAAACCAGGTCGATCTTTTTCATATGTAGACCTTTTCACTGCCGACCAAAAGATCTAATTACTGTCGACTTAATGACCCTCACCCCTGGTCACAGCGTCTATAAACTGTTATGTAGGACAGGAGACAAGTTCCGAAAACTAAAATATCATAAATTCCCAAACGTTGGGCAAAAGAAGCAGCCTCTGTGTTTTCCTTCACATGTAGTCATACAGGTAGAGTCGGACAACAGGAATAATAGGCGCTACATGATAATGTATTTATAGCATTCCTCCCAACTGTCCTGATTACAGTGGTATGGTCCCGCTATTTGGAGCCTGCCCTGATGTCCCTTGAGGGGAGGTGATCATGGCTGCTCTGCTTTGTGGAGCAGCCGGTGATTGCTGGATAGGTGCCGTGCGCAGCAAGGAGAGACAGGGCTGGGTACGCTGGCAAAGAGGATGGAAAACCCGGGGCCTCGATGCCCGGTCCCGCCCCCGTTGCACATAGCCCCGCCCCTTTCCAGGGCCAGCTGCATGCAGGTCCCACTGATCTATTGGTAAAAGTTGGAAGGCATGTTCGATGTTCTGTGTATACAATACATTCCTTTTTCTTTTTTAATAGTAGGATCGGCAGCAATTAGCTGTATGCTCTGGCCTTCGTCTGCGGATCTTCGCCTCCAGTGAAGTGTATGGCCTTTGTCAAACATACATAAAAAAAAATAAAAAAATGATACCCGATCTATTGTCTGCGGGCAGACGTGATTCTAGTCTGGCTCTAAACACAGATATTTCTCCATTCCCTGGAGAGAAAGAGAGAAATTGGCCTCACACCCCTTGCTAAAACAGTTAAGGATCATATGGTCGACCTAAAGATTGTCGACAGTCATTAGGTCAACATACTGCAAGGTCGACATGGGTCAAGGTCAACAGGTCATTTGGTCCAAAAAAGCATTAGGTCAAAATGGTCTAGCTCAACATAGGGTTTTGTACTTTTTTTTTTACCCGAATGCCGACACAGTCAACATGGACACAGGATTAAGTGCACCGCATCCCCTCGCATGTCTGGCTGTGCTTGGTACTCTATGTTATTCTCCCACCACACCCTAGTGCAGGCGTTCCCAACCACGGTCCTCAAGGCACACCAACAGTACAGGTTTTAATGATATCCAGGCTTGAGCACAGGTGTCTTAATTAGTACCTGTGATTTGGATTAATCCATCTGTGCTGAAGCCTGGATATCACTAAAACCTGCACTGTTGGTGTGCCTTGAGGACCGTGGTTGGGAACGCCTGCCCTAGTGGATGGTAGGGCATGAAATTCCGCCTGTCGGCACATGTCGGCTCAAAAAACCCCCCAAAAATCCAGTGAAAAACCCAGTCGACCTAGACCATGTTGACCTAATGACCTGTCGACCTAGACCCATGTCGACTTTGCAGTATGTCGACCTGATGACTGTCGACCATCTGATATCGCTGATACAGGTTAATAGATAGAGGCTATCAATCCGAACGGCCTGTAATTGGTATAGCTATCTCACCCCTGCATTACTATATTAAGTATCAATTGGTAATGGGGGAGGCGCACCCAGGAATATGTATTAGACTTGGAAGCAAAGAAAGATAAAGTATTCCTACAAGGGGCAATCTAGGTTAGCATATATTAATGTTCTGATTAATGTTATAGGTACATTAATAAAGTGACCCAAGAAACAGAGAATTGGCTAAAACATGATGTTTATTGAATCATTTATTAAGGACAGCGAAATATTAAAAACATAAGTGAAAAGTGATAAATGTGAAATAAAGTGCATTAGAAAAAAAATTAAAATAAGTCTGTTACGTGTGTGTTATCGGTCATAGCATGTGTGTCTGTAATACTGTTATTAATCTCCACGCAAATATCAATTATTGCTCTAATTAGGCAGCCTTGTAAATTCATCAACAAAGGGACATGTGCACGTTTCAAGATGACGGGTGCAGCAAAATTGTTAGGAATAAAGGTGCGTACACACGGGGCAATATGATCGCTGGCAATATATTGCTAGCAATCATATCAGCAATCATATTGCCCAGTGTCCCGTTTTGTGAAAACGGGAGCGCGCACCCGGCGATTTATCGCTGGTGCACACTCCAATCACTGGCAATATGGTCGCTCAGCAACCATATTCCCAGCTATTTCAGCCCCTATCGCCCCCGTGTGTACACAGCATAATCGCCCCCGGATGACGTCAGCGAACCGGGACCAGGGCGGTCTTTTCGTATGGGCTTAATGGGCACTTGCTCTGGGGCCCCAGGTGTATAAGGGCCATACTCTGATAGCTGAGGATCCCCTTTTTCCAGGGATACCAGAATTTTTAAAATCGGCCCTGGGGAAATGGAGATATCCAACTTCAAAGCAGCAGTCCACATCTGACCTGTTAATTGCACTTCCCAGTCAGAATTCTCAGGTTCTCTCTGACTTAAGGTGCCCATACACGTCTCGATGCGGGCGTGCATTTTGAGCTTAAATAGCACGCATCGCATTCATCCTTGTACATGCGTTGTGCATACAATGCGATGAAAAGCAAGTACAAAAAGTATGTGCAGCACATACTTTTCTCTTTCATTGGTCCTGGTGACACAGCTTCACATTGGGATGTAGGAGGGTCCGCAGGAGCCAGGCACCTATCCTAAAGCTTTTGGAGGGTAGGCTCCTCCCCTACTGCATCCCAGACTCCTCAGTTCGTGTTAGGTGCCCACTGGAGTGGGTGCTATTCTAAAGGGCTGCCGGAGCAGCCGAAGGAGTAGAGTTAGTTAGGGTTTTTATTATTTTATTAACTTTTACACTAGCTAGGTAGGCACAGTGTGAGGATTCTCATTAGTGAATCCTCACACTGCTAGCACAGCAGGAGCTGACAGAAGCGCGTCCTGTCAGCTCACTGTGCACAGGGGAGACGCTGCCTGGCCTCCCTGTGCAGCGCTTACAGCTTCTTTTAAGAAGCTACGAAAACTCCACAGAATGATACTGAGCGCTGATTACCTATTCTACCGACTGTCCAGGATACACAACCAGTGTCCAACATACAAATTCTCAGTTGAAGTAAAAAAAATTGTGACATCTAGTGGTGCGAATAGGAACTGCAGGCAATCATCCCGATCATCCCTTTTTGTGATCATCCTTTTAGTACATCCGCAAATGGTGCCCTGCATACACAAATACATCCACTATAACCACAAACCCTAGCATACTACACATCCTATACATAGCGAGTCTACCACATACCGACATCCTAAAAAAGAAACCTCCTCTATTACCCATAACGCCCAGCATAAACACACAACAGCGCACATATACCTGTACCACAGCCGCACAGCATCTGCCATGAGCCTGACGTCTGCCTTGTGTCCCGTGTCCTCGGCTCCTGCAGCAGGAGGTGCTGGGTCGTCCTCTGCTCCGCCTGTTGTGCTGTTCTGGGTCGGCCTCTGCTTCCACCCCCGGCTCCTATCAGGCTGGGGATCCTCCTCTATCCTCTCCTCCGCTGGGCTGTCACCTGTCCTCTGAGCAGCTCCTGTCCTTGATGTTACATCGTGTTCTTAACTTACTTTCGGGCAGGCATCTCTAGGGGCAGCTCCGCACCACTGAGGGGGCTTCTACAGGTCTCCAGCTAGGGGTCCTTTGCATGTCCTCCAGTCCTGGTTCCTCGAGAGCGGGTGTCCTCCGCGGTGCCTGCGCACCTTGGTCTCCACTTGCTGCGTCCTCTATCTTCTTCGGAGCAACTTCAGGAGAATCCTCCGGCTGGGTGTGCTCCCAGGTAATTTACCCCCTCAGCACCTTCTTCCATGAGGTTCTAGTCTTCACCCTCTCGGCTCCTCCACAGGCAGGCACTATGTAGGACACCTCGGCAGCACACATCATTCTGTTCTCTCCGGGTTTGGGGCTCCTCCTGTGGTTGGCAGCTAGTGGGGGCAGCGCGGTTCCCTTCCCTCTGGCAGGTGGCAGCAGTAGGGGACTTGGAGGAGCCTGGCTCTCCTGGCGCCATTCCTGGTCTCACAGCTGCGCAGCCTCCGCTCCTTACAGGTCAGCAGCTCACAGCACTGCACAGGCCCTTGTCCTCTCCAGGGATCACCCTTCCCGGTGCCGGCTCTCTCTGTTGTGGGTTATGCATCGCTGCAGGACCGCCTCTGATCCCCCTGCCCTACCTCTCTATAGTCCCTGTCACTGGCTCACCCGCCATATCCTGTACTGGCTGTATCATATATTTTTATGTTTCTTTATACTCAAAGGCTATATATCCCCCTTCCCACACAGATTTAAGTTGCGACTATTTGACACAGTGGCTGCCTTGATAAAGGTACCAGCGGGGACCGAAACGTCAGAAGATCTCTCTTGCAGAAAATAAACTTTGGATTACCTCCTGGTTGTACCTCCATTGAACTACAGACTGGTGAGTGCTGTTTATTCCCCCAGTGGGGGTTCTTTCTGGTATCTATCTATCTAAGGAATTATCCAAGCAGGCAGCGGCACTCCGTGGGCTTAACAATGTGTTTATTGGAGGTGACCGACGTTTCGGGGACTGGATACCCCTTTGTCAAGGTGTACAACGCGTGCGGGTGACACAGCAAACATTTAAATACATACAGCATGTGCATACTCACCATTCCCGTACGTGGAGCGTCCCGGTTGCGTCCAGTGCGGCTTCCGGTGCGGGTGGATGTCAGTGGGCGGAGCCTCACTGCATCATCACGCTCCCCTCTGTTGTAGATGGGTTGCTATGGTGACCCCACCGTATCGCCCACTTCTGTATGACAACCTCCGCTCCAGGATCCGGGTTTGGCTTCTGCCTATAACAACACATAAATGGCACATAAATAACCTACATTAAAACAGTAAAACAATGTTAAAAAATGGTGCAAGTTTGAAGTGTAAATTTCAGATGCCACGGGACTACTGCCCGAGCAATGTTTAAGAAGTGATGTGAAGAAGATGTCACCGCATCTAGCGTGACAATTGTATGGTGTTAACACAGGGATCCGGACGGGTGTGTTACATATGGATCTCTGTATACAATAATAACATGGTCAAACTGATCGCTAATGATCATGTTTGTAAATCGGAGATGTCAGGCTCTAACACATGGGGGAGATGTGCTGTGGGATCTCTATGAATGTGAGAATTACAGGGGCGTGTTGTACCATAAATATCGGCTCCACAAGTGATATATATGCTTCATGTTGTCTTTGAGAACAGAACAGCAGTATAGCGTGTATATATATACTATGTATACATCGGGGGAAATGTACCAAAATGGATTCGTAAAAAATAGGTGTATTCGTAGGCAGAAATACGCCTATTTTTTACACATTTGTATTTTTGGGATTTACACACACTTCTTTGTATGTCAAACCGACAGATCGCAATACTATACTTAGACACAACAGCTCGCACCCACGCAACACGGTGGAGAGTCTCCCATACTCAGTTTTTGAGAGTATGCAGGATCACTGATACCGACTCTGAAACCCATCACCAACTGGACATCATGCAGCAGAAGTTCGAGGACAGAGGCTACCCCAGACAGGGCCTACTTAAAGCCAAGGCCAGGGCTCTGGCGTGTGAGCGCACCACTCTTATCACAGGTGCAACACCTAAAGTCATAAAGCCATGTATTCCATGGGTTAATGACTTTAGCTCTGCCAGCCGAGAAACCACCAGCAGAGTAAAAAACTGGTGGGAAATTGTGCGTTCGGATCCCGAGCTACCGGTGTTCAAAGACACCAAGCTGATGCCGAGCTACAAGCGCGGCCCAAACTTGAAGGACCTATTGGTCAAGACCGAGATTACAAATTTTGACACCCCTTCTAGACAAATCAGACCCACCAGAATGGGCTGTTACCGGTGCCTAGGCTGCACAACATGCAGCTTCATGACAGCTTGCACCGAAGTTGCACATCTCTATACGGGTAAAATTTTTTTAAATCAGATGGCCCCTCACGTGCACGACTAAATTTGTTATCTACATCATTTATTGTCCATGTGGAATACATTACATCGGCAAGACCGATTGTGCCATACGGGCAGCCCTTCATTCTGGCTCAGGGGAGCAACCAGTGACCAGGAATTTCGCCAAGGCCAAACATAACATGGCAATGATCAAATATAAGATCATAGACCACGTGCCGGCACACATACGGGGTGGCAACCGTTCCAAACAGCTTCTGCAGCTTGAGTCCAAGTGGATTTACAAAATGGACACACTACACCCTAAAGGCCTTAATGACACACTTGGCCTACATCATTTTTTGTAACCATTTTGGTCCACTAACACACAATCATGTCTTCCTTCTTCCTTTTCTCTCCCCCTTGTTAAAGGTACTTGTCATCCCACTGTGTGACACCAGTCCCCCAGCCTTATCGGTGTCCAGGTGACACACCAGGATAACATATAATATACAAGATGCTGGCATTCTGTTGTTGCAATTTCTGGCTTCTGGTGCTATGCGCATACAGTGATGCTGGCTGCATCACCCCACACAGGGCTGTTTTTGCTTATTATAGATACCCAGCAGGGACTCAGTATTTCTCCCTGCATTTAAACCACTCACGCCATAGGGTTTGCACCTCACCCAGCATATGCACTTTGACTTTTGCCCAGTACGGCTCCAATTAGGGGCCGCACGCAGTTATCTTTTTATACGTATACCCTTTTTTTTTTTTTCCATCAACAAATTTTTATTGACACAAATTTATATATGGGGTACAGAAATGAAAAAAGGGGGGAAACATTGGGGGGGGGGGGGGACTGCAATCGTGGGTGAGAACAATATAAGACAGTTATAATTTGCCTACAGAGTTTTGTACATGACCATAACAGACATATTAGAACGCTACGCAGAGCGAACTGAACACAGGCATACAGATACAATTCAGTTATAGGGTTAGTCTAAGGTAGGAGAGCATCAGTTAGACCGGGGTGTGGGGTGAGGGGGGGTCTGGGTCAGACTCTGGGGTCTCATTCAGGCTAAACATGGTTGTTTGTCCAGACGTGGCTGAGGAGGGGACTCTAGTACCCTCTCTTGCAGACATATATGAGTGCCAGGGAGCCCATTTAGAGTGTGGCGAGGTGGGATTAAGGGAGTGGGGCTGGAAACCGGTTTCCATGAGGAAATGGTGGTTTGTTTTTAGTATAACCTGGAGAAGAGGGGGGGGGGAGGGCTGCTTCCATTGTTGAGCTAGGTTTGCTCTTGCCGCTATGAGGATGTGTCCGAGGACATATGTTGTCCCAATCGGGAGATCCTGTGGGTATACATGGAATAAAGCTAGGAGTGAGTCAGGGGCAAGGGTTAGTTGGATCACTTCCGAGATGAGTTCAAAAACTTCTCCCCAATATGCTCTGAGCTTGTGGCAAGACCAAAAAATATGGTAAATGGTACCTATATTCCCGCATTGTCGCCAGCACATATTGGAGCACGTTGGCCAAAAGGTGTGGAGGCGATCTGGGGTAAGGTAGAGGCGATTTATCAATTTGATGTGCATCTCCGAGTGATTAAGACAGCGGGACATTGTGTAAGAGGATAGGAATATCTTACGCCATTGAGGTCCGGAGAGCTGGATGCCCAAATCAGTTTCCCATTTTTTATGGGCAGGAGATTTAGTGAACTCCGCGGGGGTTATGAGTGAGTCGTACCAGAAGGAGATATCCCCTCTGGAGAGTGTCTGGGAGGGTCGGGAGAGGATCGTCTGGTGGCGGGGATCTATAGTGGGGCGGTTGGAGAAGTGGAAGTTCCACCAGTGTGCCACCTGGAGATAGTGGAGGTACTCGTGGGGGGGGAGGGAGTATGTTTCTTGGAGGTAGGGGAAAGGTCGGATTGAGTTGGCGTCGACTATATCTCCCAGAGCTGCGATCCCACTTTGTTTCCAAAGGGTGAGGTTAAGGTTGGGGATTAGTCTCGCCACGGTGGTGATAGGGAGGGTAGTGATAAGGGAGGTAGAGGCGCGCAAAACGGACAGTAGTTGGTCCCATGCATATAAGGTAGCGGTCGTTGTTGGAAGAAGGGAAGGTAGTGAGGGCCTGATGTGTTTTGGGATCTTAAGGAGGTCGTTAAGAGGGATATCGGGGGAGTGACATTGTTCAATGTCTACCCAGGCCCTATGGGTAGGGCTTTCAAAATAGTGTTTGGATGGGGCAAGTAGGCAGGCTACCTGATATTGGGATAGGTCTGGGAGATCGAGACCTCCATAAGCTCTTGGGATTGTCATTTTGGAGCGGGCCATAGCGGGGGGTTTGGATGCCCAAATATATTTTGTCAGAATAGAGGTGGCCTGTTGTAGGGATTTTTTAGGGAAAACATAGGGGATAGTGCGGAACAGGTACATTAGTTTGGGCAGGAGCGACATTTTAAATGCTGCCATCCTACCCATCCATGAGATTTCGTAGGCCAACCAAGATCTGGATAATGATGTAAGGGAAGCTAGGAGGGGGGAGAGGTTAACATCAAATACTGACGCCATGTTAGGGGGGATGTGGATACCTAAGTACTTTATGGAGGTAGTTTGCCAGTTGTAGGTGTAAGTGGTTTTCAGTAGGGGGAGATGGTCTGTAAGGTTGATCGGCAATGCATCAGTCTTGGATGTATTGAGTTTATAGTAAGATGCGGCACTGTATGCGGTTAGTATCTCGTGGACGTGTGGGAGCGTATGGATGGGGTCTGTCACGAATAGTAACACGTCATCCGCGAAGAGGCTTAGTTTATGCTTGTTGGGGCCCACCTGGAGACCAGGAATATTAGGGTTTTTGCGGATGGCCGTGGCTAATGGTTCAATGGAGAGGACAAATATTAGGGGTGAAAGCGGGCAGCCCTGCCTTGTGCCATTGGTGATGTTAAAAGGGGAGGAAAGAAAGCCATTGCTGAACACTCGGGCCGAGGGGGAGCTATATAGTGACATGATTGATGATAGTATGCGGTCCCTGAAGCCGAAACGGGACAGAACTTCCCGCATATATTGCCAGTTAAGGCGATCAAATGCCTTTTCGGCATCGAGTGAGACGAGAAGGAGATCTTGCTTAGCTGACAGGGAGTCTATTAAGTTAAAGACTCTCCGTGTGTTGTCCGGGGCCTGACGTCCCGGAACAAACCCTGTCTGGTCCGGGTGTATCAGCAAGGGTAAATAGAGATTGATTCGGGAAGCCATTAGTTTGGCGAAGATCTTGATATCACTGTTCAGGAGGGCTATAGGGCGATAGTTTTGGCACAAGGCAGGGTTCTTACCGGACTTCGGAATGGTAATAATTCTGGCTTCTAACAGTTCTGGGGGGGCGCGACCGAGCGAGGAGAGTTCGTTGAACAGGTCAGTGAGGTAAGGGGAGAGCAAGTCGCTAAAGGTTTTATAAAACTCTGTAATGAACCCATCTGGCCCAGGGGCTTTATTACGCGGGAGTGACTTTATAACCGACTGGACCTCTAATTGGGACCAGGGGGCGTTTAAGAGATCTAGTTGGTCCTGGGTCAGAGAGGGTAGGTGTAGGTTCTTGAGGAAACTATGGATAGAGGCAGGGGTGGGCTGTGGCGCGGAGGGGTCTTTGGAGAGATTGTATAGGTTGGAATAGTAATCTGCGAACTGGTTGGCTATATCTTTAGGGTTCTGTATTTTCTCTTTGTTGGGGGCTGTAATGTATTTAATGCGGTTTCTAGCGTGCTGGGCGCGCAGCTTCCGGGCTAGCATTCTGCCCGACCTGTTGCTAGCTAGGTAGAACCTGTGTCTTATTCTGTTTAAGGCCGATTGGGTACGGGTAAGGAGCATTTTCTGTAATTGGCTCCGTATCGAAGCCAATTCTACTTTCAGGGATTTAGAGGGGGCAACTTTGTTTTTGGCGTCCAGTTCCATTAATTTAGCCTCTAGGGCTTTTTGAGTTGCGGTGGCATTTCTCTTCAGAGTTGCCCCCGCTTGAATAGCAGCCCCTCTTGTGACAGCTTTGAAAGCACACCAGTGGTTGATCACCGAGGTATCTGTAGTTTCATTGTTGGACAAATATAGCTCCATTGATTTTTGGATGGTACTTTTGGCCGCTGGGTTAGACAGTAGATGGGGGAACAGGCGCCAGGGCCTAGGGGGGATTCTGGAGGGATGAAAGTTCCAATGCCACACCACTGGAGCGTGGTCAGACCACGTGATTGGGAGAATGTCAACTCCTACGGAATGTTGGAGGGACCACTTGTCGCAGAGGATATAGTCAATTCTCGAGTAGGTGTTGTGAACTTGAGAGTGGAAGGTGTATTCCCGTCCTGTGGGGTAGGTTATTCTCCAGGTGTCGTACAAGTCAAACTCTGAGAGGAGGTTACGGAAAGCTGTCGATTGATTGTCTGTATGAGATTGGTGGCTAGAGGGGAGATGGGATTTATCCAGGCGGGGGTCTAGTGCTAAGTTAAAGTCTCCCAGTAATATCAGGGAGCCCTTTGTGGTTTTTTGTATGAGGGTAAGGAGTTTACGGAGGAAGGCCACTTGGTTCGTGTTGGGGGCATAGATAGAGACTATTGTCGTAAGTCTGTCCTCTAAGTGGCCGGTTAGGATCAGATACCTGCCGTTTTTATCAGCCGTCTGGGAGTGGCAGGTGAAGGGGGTATTTCTGTTAAACAGAATAGCAACACCATTACGTTTAAAGGGTCCGTTAGCATAGAAAGCAGTCGGGTAGTTGGTATCCCTAAATATGGGTGGTCGGGGGGAGGCAAAGTGGGTCTCCTGAAGGGCCACAATGTCAGCTTTCTGTTTATGGAAGTATGATAATGCCATTCTGCGCTTATGGGGGGAGTTCAGCCCTTTGACATTTAGTGAGAGCAACTTAGGCATGGTAGAGTGTTAAAAAATGCAGGGAGGTTTTGAATACATCCATGGAGGGGGGGGCGCTGAGTAAGGGGGGTAGGTAGCGGGAGTGCAGTCCAGGGGGGGGGGGGGAAGGGAGCATGAGAGGGGTAGTATGTCGACAGGGGGGGAGGAGCAGGGATAGGAAAAGAAAAACAAAGGGTCCAGTATCTAGGACCCGCACAACTACTGCAGGGGAAAGGAAAGACATTTTCGTGCAGTAGTATAAGAAGAGGTTGGGGGTGGTGGCCTGGAGGCTCTGGTTATAGAGCGGAGGGAGATTGGCCACCCCTCCAATAACGACATTTTTAACTAAACAAAACATGCAATATAAAATATAAAACATAACGTATAAAATATAATATAACAGTCCACCTGAGAACTCAGGGGGGTAACCAGCTATAACAGTAGTTAATTCCTGTCAAGGCTACGGGTGGTAATAAGGGAAATGTTCCCCAGCCAGTGGGGAACAGTAAACTGTAGGGAAGTAACGGAACCTTAAGCAGACTGACAATGTGCTGCTACAAACTGTGAGCGGCAAAGTCCCAGTGCACAGAGACCTGCACCATTGGTAGATAATGAAAGGTGATACTTATCATTGAAGCCTCAACCCGCAGTGGGGAGGTGGCGAAGGTCCACTGGCATGGGAAGTCCGTCATTAGGAAAAGAAAATGGAAGTCGGGAGAGGGACATCAAGTGTCAGTCCAATCCTGGCGAAGAGGTTGTGGGCGCTTCTGCCCCTGGGGGGCAGTGATGGAGATGTCCCATTCTAGCAGAAGTTTCACCCCGGCATCCAGGGATGATATTGTATAGGTGGTGTCTTCATGTGTGATGATCAGTTTCACCGGGAACCCCCACCTGTATCGGATCTCGTGGTTGCGTAGCGCCAGGGTAATAGGGGCAAACGATCTTCTACTGGCCAGTGTTGCGGGAGAGAGGTCTTGGAACACTTGGAGGCCTCCTAGTGTATCTGATAGTTTTGCGTCACGGGCCGCCTTTAGTATGCGTTCTTTCACTGTAAAGAAGTGGACCCGAAGCAGGGTGTCTTTGGGTAAATCGGCTGAAATTGTTTTGGGTCTTGGTAGGCGGTGGATACGATCGATGAGGAGATCCTTGGGGTCAACGGAGGGGAGGAGCCGACGGAACAGTGCTGTGGCATAACCTTCAAGCTCAGCGTTGGTCACCGATTCTGGGATGCCTCTGATTTTAATATTGTTCCTTCTGGATCTGTCCTCCAAATCGGCAAGTTTGGTTCTGTACTGGTCCATCTCAAGTTGTTGGCGGTCATAAGACGACACGAGAGCGTTGTGGGAAGTGACCAATTCCTCCATCTTCTTCTCTAAGTGGTCTGTTCTGTCGCCAATTGCCACTAGTTCCGTTTTAACCTCCCGAATGGCCAGTTTGAGGTCTCTGGCCAATTCAGCCTGGAATGCTGAAAAGACTTGGCATAATGACTTCACCGTCACCGGTTCGTCTGATTCCGCATCTATACCTGCTATTCCAGAGGGGGGGCTGAGCTCTGGTGGGGCACTCGGGTGGTTGTACCCTTGTTTCAGCGGGCTTGGTTGAGGTTGGGGGGATTTTCTAGCAGGCATGTTGATCTTGGTGGGTGCGACCTCCCTAGGCCTTTTTGGGGGCATGACGGTGGTCGGCACTGTTTTAAATATGTGGAAAGGAAATAGAGATCAGACACTGTGGGGGCTCCTGTAGCAGTTGTGTTTTCACATGAGGGTAGGCAGGCTGTTGTCGTCACGGAGAGGTAGCCGTGTAATTACATCGGTCACATTAGGCTCTGATATGTGGCTTTGGCGAGGGGGGATTGAGGAGAGGGAACGAGAGCAGGGTGGACTTTGTGGAGCCCGGTCCCAAGGGGGAGAAAGTCGCCTCAGCACACAGTTCCCAGTGGGGCTAATTCAGGGGGCCCAAGCGCTCCTGTTCAGGCGGTGCAGTGAGCTCCGTGATGTGGGGGGAGCTGGGTGTAGTGGGGCCCAAGATGAGGGAGATTTGCGTGGCCCCTGAGGAGGGGGATGGTTTTTATGCCGCCGCCAGTGAGGTGCACAGGTTAATGGTAAGGACCTGGGGGGGAGGATGGCGGACACCTCGTGTGCGGGTGCTGCGTCAGTAGCTGAGGGATGGTGCCGCTGATATAGGGGGGGGGGTGACCCCCGGTAGATGTACCCTATACAGGGGGAGTGGAGGTGAGGAGGAGGGGGGGCAGAGGAGGATGGGGAGCAGAGTAGAGGAAGAGTTAGAAGGGAGAGCAGAAGAGCAGTGGAGGGGGAGAGGGGGTGCGGAGGAGGGAAGCATAGGAAAGGAGGATGGAAGCAGAGGAGAGGAATCGGAAGAGAAGGAGGTGGTAAGGGAGCGAGGATTCAGTATGAAATCACGACGCTTCTTTCTTAATAGCGCTTCTTTCTTCAATCCATTACTTAATTAATTTATAGGAGCTGCTGAAAAAAAAATTAGGTTAGCGCGGAACCACTTAACCTATTTTGCTAGTGGATGGTAGGGCATGAAATTCCGCCTGTCGGCACATGTCGGCTCAAAAAACCCCCCAAAAATCCAGTGAAAAACCCAGTCGACCTAGACCATGTTGACCTAATGACCTGTCGACCTAGACCCATGTCGACTTTGCAGTATGTCGACCTGATGACTGTCGACCATCTGATATCGCTGATACAGGTTAATAGATAGAGGCTATCAATCCGAACGGCCTGTAATTGGTATAGCTATCTCACCCCTGCATTACTATATTAAGTATCAATTGGTAATGGGGGAGGCGCACCCAGGAATATGTATTAGACTTGGAAGCAAAGAAAGATAAAGTATTCCTACAAGGGGCAATCTAGGTTAGCATATATTAATGTTCTGATTAATGTTATAGGTACATTAATAAAGTGACCCAAGAAACAGAGAATTGGCTAAAACATGATGTTTATTGAATCATTTATTAAGGACAGCGAAATATTAAAAACATAAGTGAAAAGTGATAAATGTGAAATAAAGTGCATTAGAAAAAAAATTAAAATAAGTCTGTTACGTGTGTGTTATCGGTCATAGCATGTGTGTCTGTAATACTGTTATTAATCTCCACGCAAATATCAATTATTGCTCTAATTAGGCAGTCTTGTAAATTCATCAACAAAGGGACATGTGCACGTTTCAAGATGACGGGTGCAGCAAAATTGTTAGGAATAAAGGTGCGTACACACGGGGCAATATGATCGCTGGCAATATATTGCTAGCAATCATATTGCCCAGTGTCCCGTTTTGTGAAAACGGGAGCGCGCACCCGGCGATTTATCGCTGGTGCACACTCCAATCACTGGCAATATGGTCGCTCAGCAACCATATTCCCAGCTATTTCAGCCCCTATCGCCCCCGTGTGTACACAGCATAATCGCCCCCGGATGACGTCAGCGAACCGGGACCAGGGCGGTCTTTTCGTATGGGCTTAATGGGCACTTGCTCTGGGGCCCCAGGTGTATAAGGGCCATACTCTGATAGCTGAGGATCCCCTTTTTCCAGGGATACCAGAATTTTTAAAATCGGCCCTGGGGAAATGGAGATATCCAACTTCAAAGCAGCAGTCCACATCTGACCTGTTAATTGCACTTCCCAGTCAGAATTCTCAGGTTCTCTCTGACTTAAGGTGCCCATACACGTCTCGATGCGGGCGTGCATTTTGAGCTTAAATAGCACGCATCGCATTCATCCTTGTACATGCGTTGTGCATACAATGCGATGAAAAGCAAGTACAAAAAGTATGTGCAGCACATACTTTTCTCTTTCAATGGTCCTGGTGACACAGCTTCACATTGGGATGTAGGAGGGTCCGCAGGAGCCAGGCACCTATCCTAAAGCTTTTGGAGGGTAGGCTCCTCCCCTACTGCATCCCAGACTCCTCAGTTCGTGTTAGGTGCCCACTGGAGTGGGTGCTATTCTAAAGGGCTGCCGGAGCAGCCGAAGGAGTAGAGTTAGTTAGGGTTTTTATTATTTTATTAACTTTTACACTAGCTAGGTAGGCACAGTGTGAGGATTCTCATTAGTGAATCCTCACACTGCTAGCACAGCAGGAGCTGACAGAAGCGCGTCCTGTCAGCTCACTGTGCACAGGGGAGATGCTGCCTGGCCTCCCTGTGCAGCGCTTACAGCTTCTTTTAAGAAGCTACGAAAACTCCACAGAATGATACTGAGCGCTGATTACCTATTCTACCGACTGTCCAGGATACACAACCAGTGTCCAACATACAAATTCTCAGTTGAAGTAAAAAAAATTGTGACATCTAGTGGTGCGAATAGGAACTGCAGGCAATCATCCCGATCATCCCTTTTTGTGATCATCCTTTTAGTACATCCGCAAATGGTGCCCTGCATACACAAATACATCCACTATAACCACAAACCCTAGCATACTACACATCCTATAACTAGCGAGTCTACCACATACCGACATCCTAAAAAAGAAACCTCCTCTATTACCCATAACGCCCAGCATAAACACACAACAGCGCACATATACCTGTACCACAGCCGCACAGCATCTGCCATGAGCCTGACGTCTGCCTTGTGTCCCGTGTCCTCGGCTCCTGCAGCAGGAGGTGCTGGGTCGTCCTCTGCTCCGCCTGTTGTGCTGTTCTGGGTCGGCCTCTGCTTCCACCCCCGGCTCCTATCAGGCTGGGGATCCTCCTCTATCCTCTCCTCCGCTGGGCTGTCACCTGTCCTCTGAGCAGCTCCTGTCCTTGATGTTACATCGTGTTCTTAACTTACTTTCGGGCAGGCATCTCTAGGGGCAGCTCCGCACCACTGAGGGGGCTTCTACAGGTCTCCAGCTAGGGGTCCTTTGCATGTCCTCCAGTCCTGGTTCCTCGAGAGCGGGTGTCCTCCGCGGTGCCTGCGCACCTTGGTCTCCACTTGCTGCGTCCTCTATCTTCTTCGGAGCAACTTCAGGAGAATCCTCCGGCTGGGTGTGCTCCCAGGTAATTTACCCCCTCAGCACCTTCTTCCTTGAGGTTCTAGTCTTCACCCTCTCGGCTCCTCCACAGGCAGGCACTATGTAGGACACCTCGGCAGCACACATCATTCTGTTCTCTCCGGGTTTGGGGCTCCTCCTGTGGTTGGCAGCTAGTGGGGGCAGCGCGGTTCCCTTCCCTCTGGCAGGTGGCAGCAGTAGGGGACTTGTGGAGGAGCCTGGCTCTCCTGGCGCCATTCCTGGTCTCACAGCTGCGCAGCCTCCGCTCCTTACAGGTTAGCAGCTCACAGCACTGCACAGGCCCTTGTCCTCTCCAGGGATCACCCTTCCCGGTGCCGGCTCTCTCTGTTGTGGGTTATGCATCGCTGCAGGACCGCCTCTGATCCCCCTGCCCTACCTCTCTATAGTCCCTGTCACTGGCTCACCCGCCATATCCTGTACTGGCTGTATCATATATTTTTATATTTCTTTATACTCAAAGGCTATATATCCCCCTTCCCACACAGATTTAAGTTGCGACTATTTGACACAGTGGCTGCCTTGATAAAGGTACCAGCGGGGACCGAAACGTCAGAAGATCTCTCTTGCAGAAAATAAACTTTGGATTACCTCCTGGTTGTACCTCCATTGAACTACAGACTGGTGAGTGCTGTTTATTCCCCCAGTGGGGGTTCTTTCTGGTATCTATCTATCTAAGGAATTATCCAAGCAGGCAGCGGCACTCCGTGGGCTTAACAATGTGTTTATTGGAGGTGACCGACGTTTCGGGGACTGGATACCCCTTTGTCAAGGTGTACAACGCGTGCGGGTGACACAGCAAACATTTAAATACATACAGCATGTGCATACTCACCATTCCCGTACGTGGAGCGTCCCGGTTGCGTCCAGTGCGGCTTCCGGTGCGGGCGGATGTCAGTGGGCGGAGCCTCACTGCATCATCACGCTCCCCTCTGTTGTAGATGGGTTGCTATGGTGACCCCACCGTATCGCCCACTTCTGTATGACAACCTCCGCTCCAGGATCCGGGTTTGGCTTCTGCCTATAACAACACATAAATGGAACATAAATAACCTACATTAAAACAGTAAAACAATGTTAAAAAATGGTGCAAGTTTGAAGTGTAAATTTCAGATGCCACGGGACTACTGCCCGAGCAATGTTTAAGAAGTGATGTGAAGAAGATGTCACCGCATCTAGCGTGACAATTGTATGGTGTTAACACAGGGATCCGGACGGGTGTGTTACATATGGATCTCTGTATACAATAATAACATGGTCAAACTGATCGCTAATGATCATGTTTGTAAATCGGAGATGTCAGGCTCTAACACATGGGGGAGATGTGCTGTGGGATCTCTATGAATGTGAGAATTACAGGGGCGTGTTGTACCATAAATATCGGCTCCACAAGTGATATATATGCTTCATGTTGTCTTTGAGAACAGAACAGCAGTATAGCGTGTATATATATATATACTATGTATACATCGGGGGAAATGTACCAAAATGGATTCGTAGGCAGAAATACGCCTATTTTTTACACATTTGTATTTTTGGGATTTACACACACTTCTTTGTATGCTAAACCGACAGATCGCAATACTATACTTAGACACAACAGCTCGCACCCAGGCAACACGGTGGAGAGTCTCCCATACTCAGTTTTTGAGAGTATGCAGGATCACTGATACCGACTCTGAAACCCATCACCAACTGGACATCATGCAGCAGAAGTTCGAGGACAGAGGCTACCCCAGACAGGGCCTACTTAAAGCCAAGGCCAGGGCTCTGGCGTGTGAGCGCATCACTCTTATCACAGGTGCAACACCTAAAGTCATAAAGCCATGTATTCCATGGGTTAATGACTTTAGCTCTGCCAGCCGAGAAACCACCAGCAGAGTAAAAAACTGGTGGAAAATTGTGCGTTCGGATCCCGAGCTACCGGTGTTCAAAGACACCAAGCTGATGCCGAGCTACAAGCGCGGCCCAAACTTGAAGGACCTATTGGTCAAGACCGAGATTACAAATTTTGACACCCCTTCTAGACAAATCAGACCCACCAGAATGGGCTGTTACCGGTGCCTAGGCTGCACAACATGCAGCTTCGTGACAGCTTGCACCGAAGTTGCACATCTCTATACGGGTAAATTTTTTTTAAATCAGATGGCCCCTCACGTGCACGACTAAATTTGTTATCTACATCATTTATTGTCCATGTGGAATACATTACATCGGCAAGACCGATTGTGCCATACGGGCAGCCCTTCATTCTGGCTCAGGGGAGCAACCAGTGACCAGGCATTTCGCCAAGGCCAAACATAACATGGCAATGATCAAATATAAGATCATAGACCACGTGCCGGTACACATACGGGGTGGCAACCGTTCCAAACAGCTTCTGCAGCTTGAGTCCAAGTGGATTTACAAAATGGACACACTACACCCTAAAGGCCTTAATGACACACTTGGCCTACATAATTTTTTGTAACCATTTTGGTCCACTAACACACAATCATGTCTTCCTTCTTCCTTTTCTCTCCCCCTTGTTAAAGGTACTTGTCATCCCACTGTGTGACACCAGTCCCCCAGCCTTATCGGTGTCCAGGTGACACACCAGGATAACATATAATATACAAGATGCTGGCATTCTGTTGTTGCAATTTCTGGCTTCTGGTGCTATGCGCATACAGTGATGCTGGCTGCATCACCCCACACAGGGCTGTTTTTGCTTATTATAGATACCCAGCAGGGACTCAGATTGCATTTAAACTACTCACGCCATAGGGTTTGCACCTCACCCAGCATATGCACTTTGACTTTTGCCCAGTACGGCTCCAATTCGGGGCCGCACGCAGTTATCTTTTTATACGTATACCCTTTTTAAATGTTCGTTTTTTATTATATATGTCTTCTCATTTTTAGCCACTAGATGTCACTATGTAGTCATAATATGGTCATGTCCACTTGTTTTTTTGCATTTTTTATTCACTTGCATCCTCTGAAGTTTTGTGTATGTGTGGATGCCTTTGTTGCTTTATGACTTCTGTAGCACGATACTTGTATTCATGCTAATGTGAGCTGCAATCTCTTTCCCAGCCCACCCACGTCACCGCGGGATGACGACCGTGATGACGCGCGGTCAGCTGGACGCCGCCGAACGTGGTGACGTCACTGCTGTGCGCAGTACTCCGGAAACCGGCCTGTGGATGCTCGTGGGGGACGGCTACAGGGAGGGGGTAAGTTAGCGCCTATTTGTTAACATGTCTTATAAATACCCATGCACTTGCACTTTATTCTGTACTTCACCCTGTCTGCATTTTGTCCTGACGACGGGGGTCCGGCCCCCGAAACGTTGACGCCTGTAAGACCACTTATGGAATAAACACGGCCTTTTGATTTCACCAGCATTTGTGAGTCCTCGAGTGCCCATTCATTTCGTCATAGTATTCTGTGGGCAGTTCATTGTGGCTGCCCTCTGAAAGCTGGCACCGGGGCAAGCTACACATCTCAGCTCACTTCAGTCCAGAGTGACGGCCCTTCCGGATATATATATATATATATATATATATATATATATATATATATATATATATATATATATATATATATATATATATATAGAACAAAGAGTGGGGTACCCTTTCAATGCGCTAGATAAAGTAGATTGGGCAGCACTCTGTCAGTCCCCCCTGTTAGCAGGGGAAGTGGGGAATAGAAGAAAAAAGATAGAAGACGCGCCACTATTTTATGGAGATCCACCACCAGAAGGATCAAGAAAATATATCGATTGGTCACTGTACAACAGTATTTAATACAATTAATTTAAAAACAAAGTAAAAACATTTTTGCTTGTATGCAGTCAGTTGGTCGAATCGATATAATCAGGAAAAAACTCCCAAGGCGTTTCGTCAAAAAAAATGACTTCCTCAGGGGTAACTTTCTAGGTGGTGGAGAAAGGCCATATTACTAATTTAGTATATACACAATTAAGTAGTTACTTTTTCAATACTGAGAATGTACATACCCTTAGGTAAATGGATAGTGAATGTAAGTTTTCACTCCGGATAGCGGTCTTACTGACAAACTGTACAAAAGTGTGCAAATGGATCCCTTGGAGATCTTAATGCTGGTATCCAGCTGCAACTATAGCATAATAATAGAGTATACAAAGAAAATAAAATACTGTACTCTATTATTATGCTATAGTTGCAGCTGGATAAACCGCCAATGCATCTACCTGGCTACCCCGCTAGTGGGGAGCCAGGGTATACGTATCCCTGCCATGCTTGTGGCTGAAGGAAGTCTGCGAGGCACGCTGCATGCAGCGGCGACCGGATTCTCTGTTACTGTGGTCCCCTTGCAGGCAGGTAGGGCAGGGTGCTACCTGCCTGTCTGACCGCGCTGTACTCTCACAGAACTGAGCCGCGCTGTACTCTCAAAGTACTGAGACGCGCTTTTAGAGCAATCCCACCTGGTTCCCTGCTAACAGGGACCCGGGGGCATACTTACCCCTGTAGCTGCTGTACGCGCCGAGGCTTGCGGTCCGCGAGGCGCGCTGCATGCAGCGGCGCCGGGGACCCCGGAACGGTGGTTCTGTCAGCCAGGTTCCGGAGGCAAGCTGCAAGCAGCTGCAACCGGTCCCTCAACAGCGCCCTCGTCGCAGGCAGATAGGGACAGGGACTATCTGCCTGTGTAGATCTTAAAAATCCGGAAAAATAAAGAAAAAATTAGAAAAGCCCAAGAGTGAGCTAACAATGCGCCCAGCTCCCGCAGGGCACATGCTAAGACTGCCTAGGAGAGGAAGTAGAAGGGGAGGAGTTAGTCACTGTTAATTTATTCTAAAGTGCCCTGTGGTCACCCTTCTATTCCCCACTGTAACTCTCCAGTGTCACCTAGTGGAGGAAAGAGAAATAATGATGCAGCTGATAAACCTCCCATTCTCGGGTTACATACATGAGGATAAGATTGAATTAAGCACAAAGATGATAACAAGAGCCGGATGCCCCCCGACAGTCACTATACCGACATTGGAATCCCGACTGCTAAATGCCCGATGAGCCACCGAACCTGCACGGGGCTTCTTTGCGCTCGCTCCCTTGTCAGAGTACCGGTAGTCAGTAAATGTTAGGTAAAACCACAATTAGAAGCCAAATTACAGTATAAGTTGGCTGGGGGCGGGGTCTAATGTTGAGTCTGTTCCGCCACACCCCCTGAAAGCGGCCTGCGGTTGCTTCTCCCAGAGAGGATATTGACAAAGAACCAAGCAATCATCTCCCGGCATTATGCTAGCGCAGCTGTAAAACAACAGAAACTGCTCTAAATGCTTCTTAATCTTCTTCTTTTATCTCTGTCCAAGACGATGGATCCCTAGATCATGCACATGACATTCTAGGGCAGTGGTTCCCAACCGTGGTCCTCAAGTACCCCCAACAGTGCACGTTTTCCAGGTCACCCAGCAGGTGCACTCATTATTCAGACACATTTTAAAAGATCCACAGGTGGAGCTAATTATATCACTTGTGATTCTGTGTGGAGACCTGGAAAATGTGCACTGTTGGGGGTACTTGAGGACCAGGGTTGGGAACCACTGTTCTAGGGCAGTCATGTCCAACCTGCGGCCCTCCGGCTGTTGCGAAACTACAAGTCCCATCATGCCTTGCCATAGTTTTGCTATTAGCGAGTGCTAAAACTATGGCAAGGCATGCTGGGATGTGTAGTTTCACAGGAGCTAGAAGGCCGCAGGTTGTACATGCCTGCTCTAGAGCGTAAGCCAGTTTTGGCAGTCACATACAGTAGGTGGGGTCTAATGAACGATACGACCATATTGCTAACACTATCAGTTCTTATACTACTACTCCCAGCATCCGCCGCCATACACTACTTTCCTATATACAGTTTCCCAGAGTGTTTGTGCCACAATAAATATAACAAAAGGCATTGTAACCCCTCCGCATCATTTCAGCCGAGTCGGGTGCGGTCCCAAAGGGCCACCCGGGGGGGGGCGCGGTGCAGTGTCCGCAGGTTGGGGGGGGGGGGGGGTCACAGGCAGCCTGCACTGCTGTCTGCTATACCCTGCAGACAGCAGTAGCAGAGGAGGTGAATGGATGCCTGTGAGCGGCATCCATTCACCTCCCGGACAAGGGGTGGACGGGGGCTAGCGGCAGCCCAGCAGATTACCTTAGTGCTGGGCTTGCCCCCAGCGCTGGCGGCGGCGATCGGAGATGACATAATCTCCAAGCGGCAGGGGGGATGCGACAGTGGTGTAAAAGGGTGCAAACGCAGGGTCACACCCGGCTTGAAGCAGGGATCAAAAACCCAGATGCGACCTGGCGTTTTTGGTATAAAAGGGGTACTATTAACAAGTCTATGAATCTGATGTAGATCACTTTTCTTTGTGGTTACAACATACTTCCCTCCAATTGAAAACTACAGTCAGGAAAATTACAGTAGGATGCGCCAAGCGCCTTTGTAAGGGGCGTGTCACACAGTGCCCAAAGGGCGTGTCTAACTCCACATGGAGCAGTACGGATGGTGTAATGGTTAGCATTACTGCCTCACAGCACTGAGGTAATGGGTTCGATTCCCACCATGGCTCTAACTGTGTGGAGTTTGTATATTCTCCCCATACTTGCGTGGGTTTCCTCCTGGTACTCCAGTTTCCTCCAACAATCCAAAAATATACTGGTAGGTTAATTGGCTTCCAACAAAATTAACCCTGGAATGTGTGTGTGTGTGGTAGGGATTAGATTGTAAGCTCCACTGGGGCAGGGACTGATGTGAATGTTCAAGTATTCTCTGTAAAGCGCTGTGAAATATGTGTGTGCTATATAAGAAACTGTTAATAAATAAATAAACCTATGGGCGTGTCTATGCCTAAATGCTTCTTGTGAGATATTTCTATAGAACATTAAGTCTATAGAATTTTTGAAAGGTTTTTTTTTTTTTTTAAAGAATGATTTTTATTTCAAAGCATCATATAGATAGAACCATACATTGCCTGAATAAAAGTATGCAGACTTCCAGCAACAGTACAGAAAACTAAATGTAGAGGGTGATTCAGACCTGCTTGATTGGCTGCAAGTAACTTTTTCGGTACATCTTTCTAGTATGGCATAGGACAGTGGTTCCCAAACTTTTTTTAAATCCCAACACCCAAGAGCAGTGGTTCTCAACCTCGGTCATTAGGACTCCCCAACAGTGTACATTTTCCAGGCCTCCATGCAGGATCACAGGTGAAATACTTTGCTCCACCTGTGATCTTTTAAAATGTGTCAGTGAATAATGAGTGCACCTGCCGGGTGACCTGGAAAACGCAGACTGTTGGGGGTCCTGAGGACCGAGGTTGGGACCCACAGACCTAGAGAGAGTATCAGAATTTTTTTCACAGCAGCACTAGGCTAAAAGTTTCTTTATTGAAAAATGCCAAAAAAATATATATTTAGTTGATTGTTTATATCGTACTTAAAAGTAATTATGTGGTGAGGCAAGTGATTCACTTCTGTTATCACATATTTTACGATTGGCAGCCACCAGCACTGATTTTGCCTATTATTTTGACCATAATTATAATTACATGACCAGATTAATGTTTTATTCTCAAGACACTGTTATAAATACTCGCAGAGGTTTTCTCAATGCCACAAATCCTTTTCCAGGATGAGCTGAATTAAAACAGTAATAAAACCCACAATAAATATGACTGTTTGTTTTAGAGCAGTATTGGAGTTTAGGGGATTTACTAGTATCAGGGTAGAACAGAAAGCAGTTTATTAACCCCTGGGGTCAGTGTGATACTGACAGGTGTCACAACTGAAGATGTACTGTAACAAGAGACTGTTTAGAATTGGTAACGGTGAGCTGCGGTTATACAGTAGTGAAGAGTTTTCTCCTTCATCCACTAGGTGGCACTGGAGTTACAGTGGGGAATAGAGGGCGACCACTAGGAGCATGGGCACTTTAAGAAATTTACAAGTGTGGCTGACTCCTCCCCTCTACTTCCCCATCCCAGGCAGTCTTAGAATGTGCCCGGGGAGCTGGGTGCAACAGTTTTGTCCTCTTAGGGCAAATAGACATTTTTATTTCATTTATGTTTGTTTTTACACCTTTTAACATTGAGGACAGACAGGCAGCTTCTGCCGACTGCCTGTCTGCGTCGCGGGAGCTGCCGGGGGGACCCCAGCGCCACTGCTCGCGGTCTGCGCGGGGGTCCCCGGCTCCTGGGACCGCCGTCCCAGAGTGACTGGACGCCGCTGCATGCGGCCGCGCCTCAGTCCGCACAGCCTCACCGCCGCCGGCCAGCAGGCAGGGTATGTATATCCCGGCTCCCCGCTAGCAGGGGAGTCCGGGAAATGGGCGGTGTAAACAGCGCGTCTTTTTCCTGAAAAGCGCGCCATAGAAGCTGCCGGGGGGACCCCATCGCCACTGCTTGCGGTTTGCGCCAGGGTCCCCGGCTCCTGAGACCTCTGTCCCAGAGTGATGCAGCTTGCGTCACGATCCCTACTCGGAGCTAACCGGGTGGGGAGCGTACAGCGGGGTTTGCTCCCAGTGACCAGGTGCTTCCCCAGCTAAAACGCAGATTGGGCGGCCATTTTAATATGCTTGGCCCCCATGCATGCTGCTGGAGGCTCCTGACTGCTGCTGCTAGGGAGTCCTGTGCTCCAGCATGTCCTAGTCTCCCAGTAACTGCATCTATGGCTGCAGCTGCTCCCCCAAGTTCTGGGATATCAGACAGTGGGGTTTAGAGCATGGTAGGACAGTATTGGGCTGTATGTAAATTAGGTCATAGCACCCCTGTGTTATATACCATGGTGTTGTTTATGGCCTGTGGCAGCTCATCTCCTTATACTGTCTCTCCTGTCCAGTGATTCTATCTCTGGTTACCTATACCTACTCTCTCTCTCTCTGTGTGTGTGTAGTGTATACGTATATACTGTATATTGGCAGGTGAAATCTCCAGAGCTCTGCAGAGAGTAACCTGCATGAAAGGTACAACTCAGTTTACACTGTTATCTGAGAACACTGTGATAGACAGCATCTATTGGGCCCTACATACGCAGAGATGTGTGCCAGAGATACATAACGGGAGATTCAGCACAAGAGATTTCACTCTTGTGGCTCATTTCAGACAATGAGCCACATACAGAGAGATTTGTGTCAGAGATTCAACTTGGGAGATTCAGCACGGGAGATTTCAAATCTGTCACGACTGTCACACACCCGCACATGCCATCAAACTGCCAGCCGCACATGCCATCAAACTGCACTGTGTGTGTGTGTATATATATATATATATATATATATATATATATACATACATACATACACAATCAGGATTATATGTGTGAAGTAACTGCTGAATGTTCCATCATGGACAAGGTAAATAAATTATATAATTATTATAATAACATGAGCCCTATAGATATTAAATGCAGCATTTAATGATTTATTACATACAGTGGACATGCAGCATTTAATGATTTATTACATACAGTGGATTGCAAGCTCTTTGGTACATTGAGATTAGGAGGTAGAGATCGAAAGTACAGAGAGAATAGGGGTCCCCCACCCCATTCCCAAACATATTACGTTGGTGGTATAGTGATGTTTGCTCCCCAAACATTGGTGGCACAGTGGGAAGAAAAAAAAATACTTACCAACGCCGGAGTCCAGCATCGCGGCCTCTCTGTCCCGCGGCGTCATCAGGAGTGGCGGTGGTCTCCGGCGGTGTGACGTCATCAGCTCGGCGGTGGTCTCCGGCGGTGCCTGATGTCCTCGGCGGCGGCGGCGGTGCGTCCTCTCAGGTGCAGCGGCGGTGTCATGCGGGCGGCGTTCAGCGGAGCTTCAGTCGCTCAGAACAGCCCTGCTCATCTGCCCGCAGCCACACATGCGGGAGATGAGCAGGAGCTTTCTGAGCGACTGCTCTGAATTGTACAACCCGTCCGTTCTGAATCTTTACCAGATTCAGAACGGCGGGTGCGCGCATGTAAATCGCTGTGTGGGCAATATACACAGCGATTTACATGCATTTTCAGGCATTTTCTGAGCAATTTAGTAAAATCGCTCAGAAAATGCCTGAAAATTGTGCTGTGTGTGGGGGCCTTAACCCTGGGTTATCATCCCATAGGGATAGCCCTGTCTGGCCTCCTCAGATCACTGAGGTGATGTCCCCTTTGTCCTCAGAGGCCACAAGGGGAGATTTTTATGTAGCCTCTGCTTGCAAGCCTTACAAGTGTCTCTTTGCCTTGTACCCCTCATTTCTTACAGAAAGAGATGGTGTCCCTAGCATTATTACAGAGTCAGAGTGGACATGCAGATTTGGGGGAAGAGTTTGCAGACAGCAGGGTCATACAGAGGACAAGGGCAGCTTCAGCTCTTGCAGTTTTGTTACATTGTAAGATACAGTGCACACTGCACAGACTCTTGCAGTGCTGTCAGTACACATGCTATGCTGCCATTACAGGTGACACAGAGGTCACTGCCTTACTCTGAGGCCAGGCTACAGTGTACAGATACAGTGTACACATACTGAGGGCAGCAGCAGCAGCCACATCTCTTGCTGGGCTGTCAGTACACATGCTCGGCTGCCATTACAGGTGACACAGAGGTCACTGCCTTCCTCTGAGGCCAGGCTACAGTGTACAGATACAGTGTACACATACCAAGGGCAGCAGCAGCCACAGCTCTTGCTGTGCTGTTAGTGTCCACAGCTCTTGCTCTGCTGTTAGTGTTGTACCACATGTTATGCTGAGATTACAAGTGACACATAGGTCACTGCCTTACTATGAGGACAGGCTACAGTGTACACATACAGAGGAAAGCCTACAGCTCTTGCTGTGCTGTTACTGTGTTGTGTCACATGCTATGCTGAGGTTACATGTGACACAGGTCTCTGCCTCACTCGGAGGCCAAGTTGGGTACACCAAAGTACAAGGCTTGTATCTGTACTGGGTACACATACAGAGCTAGTACCTGTGTGAGAGTACTGTTTGGTACAAAGCACATAGCCAAACGACTGGGTGTCTGGACTATTTAAAAAAATTACAGACATTTTAAGAATCAGGATGGTTTAAGCAAAATCGTTCTTTTTGTGTGAGCATCACCCAGGCTACCATTGTTTATTACCTTTTCCCTGCAATTGGCAGGGCACAAGAATAAAAACAACCAATTTGTACACTCCGATGTTGGTACTTTAACCAGGAATAATGTTCTGTTTAAGGAGAGCTCGTAGCTTTCTGGGTGGATACAGCTGTCAAAAAAAAAAATAAAAAAAAAATTGGTTGGTGAAATTCTCTGCTAAATTACATTAGCAAGCCTTATATAATGATTCCAATTGCCAATGAAAATGGCCGTGTCTGTTTCAGCGACATGCTGGGATGTGTAGTTTCACAGGAGCTAGAAGGCCGCAGGTTGTACATGCCTGCTCTAGAGCGTAAGCCAGTTTTGGCAGTCACATACAGTAGGTGGGGTCTAATGAACGATACGACCATATTGCTAACACTATCAGTTCTTATACTACTACTCCCAGCATCCGCCGCCATACACTACTTTCCTATATACAGTTTCCCAGAGTGTTTGTGCCACAATAAATATAACAAAAGGCATTGTAACCCCTCCGCATCATTTCAGCCGAGTCGGGTGCGGTCCGAAAGGGCCACCCCGGGGGGGCGCGGTGCAGTGTCCGCAGGTTGGACGGGGAAGGGGGGCACAGGCAGCCTGCACTGCTGTCTGCTATACCCTGCAGACAGCAGTAGCAGAGGAGGTGAATGGATGCCTGTGAGCGGCATCCATTCACCTCCCGGACAAGGGGTGGACGGGGGCTGGGGGCAGCCCAGCAGATTACCTTAGTGCTGGGCTTGCCCCCAGCGCAGCATTCCGGGTCCTGGCGGCGGCGATCGGAGATGACATAATCTCCAAGCGGATGTGGAAAAAAGGAATAAATTCCTTTTAGTAGAATTGCGCTACAAGGTATAGAGCAGCTTGATATGTAAGGGCAGTAGAAAAATAGTAGGTTTTTTATACAAGCGCTGGAAGGGTAAGGGAGGGTGGGTACCGTAGTTGGAGTACAAAAACAGATATACTGATAGGAGCAGTAAGATGAGTAAGTAGAATAAAGGTAAAATAAATAAAACCAGAAGAAAAAAAATAAAAAAAATAAATGAAAATAAAAATAAAAATAAATATAAAAATAAAAGTAAAAATAATAACCAAATAATTAAAACCAAAATCAAAGTAAATAAAAATAAAAAAAAATAAATAAATACAAAATAACAATAAAATAAAATAAAAATAAAAATAAAATATAACTAAAAATAAAAATATGCGACCAATTAAATGTTTACACTCCTTTTTGGAGTTGGTAGAAGCAGTCCAGTAATAGGAGAGAGTAGTGGAGCGTGAGACTAGCTTACCCTGCACTAAGATATGTACTGCCAAGGATGTCCTTGACAAAGCACTGATGTGTGAAACGCGTTGGATGAACCAGGAAGCCCCCCAGACGGAGAAGGAGACATAGAGCTAGCCGCCCGCCAGTGCCGCTACAAGCGCAAGGTAAAAGCCGGCAGGTGACGTCACTTGTAGAAAAAACTCCGGAACTCCGGCAGAACTGTACTTAGCCTGCGTCTTGCGGCAGTACATATCTTAGTGCAGGGTAAGCTAGTCTCACGCTCCACTACTCTCTCCTATTACTGGACTGCTTCTACCAACTCCAAAAAGGAGTGTAAACATTTAATTTGTCGCATATTTTTATTTTTATTTTTAGTTATATTTTATTTTTATTTTTATTTTATTTTATTGTTATTTTGTATTTATTTATTTTTTTTATTTTTATTTACTTTGATTTTGGTTTTAATTATTTGGTTATTATTTTTACTTTTATTTTTATTTTTATATTTATTTTTATTTTCATTTATTTTTATTTTATTTTTTTCTTCTGGTTTTATTTATTTTACCTTTATTCTACTTACTCATCTTACTGCTCCTATCAGTATATCTGTTTTTGTACTCCAACTACGGTACCCACCCTCCCTTACCCTTCCAGCGCTTGTATAAAAAACCTACTATAATCTCCAAGCGGCAGGGGGGATGCGACAGTGGTGTAAAACGGTGCAAACGCAGGGTCACACCCGGCTTGAAGCAGGGATCAAAAACCCGGATGCGACCTGGCGTTTTTGGTATAAAAGGGGTACTATTAACTAGTCTATGAATCTGATGTAGATCACTTTTCTTTGTGGTTACAACATACTTCCCTCCAATTGAAAACTACAGTCAGGAAAATTACAGTAGGATGCGCCAAGCGCCTTTGTAAGGGGCGTGTCACACAGTGCCCAAAGGGCGTGTCTAACTCCACATGGAGCAGTACGGATGGTGTAATGGTTAGCATTACTGCCTCACAGCACTGAGGTAATGGGTTCGATTCCCACCATGGCTCTAACTGTGTGGAGTTTGTATATTCTCCCCATACTTGCGTGGGTTTCCTCCTGGTACTCCAGTTTCCTCCCACAATCCAAAAATATACTGGTAGGTTAATTGGCTTCCAACAAAATTAACCCTGGAATGTGTGTGTGTGTGGTAGGGATTAGATTGTAAGCTCCACTGGGGCAGGGACTGATTCGAATGTTCAAGTATTCTCTGTAAAGCGCTGTGAAATATGTGTGCGCTATATAAGAAACTGTTAATAAATAAATAAACCTATGGGCGTGTCTATGCCTAAATGCTTCTTGTGAGATATTTCTATAGAACATTAAGTCTATAGAATTTTTGAAAGGTTTTTTTTTTTGAAAGAATGATTTTTATTTCAAAGCATCATATAGATAGAACCATACATTGCCTGAATAAAAGTATGCAGACTTCCAGCAACAGTACAGAAAACTAAATGTAGAGGGTGATTCAGACCTGCTTGATTGGCTGCAAGTAACTTTTTCGGTACATCTTTCTAGTATGGCGTAGGACAGTGGTTCCCAAACTTTTTTTAAATCCCAACACCCAAGAGCAGTGGTTCTCAACCTCGGTCATCAGGACTCCCCAACAGTGTACATTTTCCAGGCCTCCATGCAGGATCACAGGTGAAATACTTTGCTCCACCTGTGATCTTTTAAAATGTGTCAGTGAATAATGAGTGCACCTGCCGGGTGACCTGGAAAACGCAGACTGTTGGAGGGTCCTGAGGACCGAGGTTGGGACCCACAGACCTAGAGAGAGTATCAGAATTTTTTTCACAGCAGCACTAGGCTAAAAGTTTCTTTATTGAAAAATGCCAAAAAAATATATATTTAGTTGATTGTTTATATCGTACTTAAAAGTAATTATGTGGTGAGGCAAGTGATTCACTTCTGTTATCACATATTTTACGATTGGCAGCCACCAGCACTGATTTTGCCTATTATTTTGACCATATTTATAATTACATGACCAGATTAATGTTTTATTCTCAAGACACTGTTATAAATACTCGCAGAGGTTTTCTCAATGCCACAAATCCTTTTCCAGGATGAGCTGAATTAAAACAGTAATAAAACCCACAATAAATATGACTGTTTGTTTTAGAGCAGTATTGGAGTTTAGGGGATTTACTAGTATCAGGGTAGAACAGAAAGCAGTTTATTAACCCCTGGGGTCAGTGTGATACTGACAGGTGTCACAACTGAAGATGTACTGTAACAAGAGACTGTTTAGAATTGGTAACGGTGAGCTGCGGTTATACAGTAGTGAAGAGTTTTCATAAAAGTGTAGAAAGAGGTGTTTATATAAAGAACATGCATGGGTAGAAATATTTGTGAACTGAACGTAGCAGCTGCCGGGTGAGTTGGCGGGGTACCACAGGCGATTCCCCACCCTAGCAGATGGGGGCCTTAAGAGCTGCAGAGTTATTCAAGTTGGGTCAAAATCTTCTTGTTGCGAACCACGGTGAAGGCAGATACATCTGACCATATCACCCTCCTTCTGTCATCCGTAGGACACAGAAATTAGTGTTCCTGCCCTTTTTGTGTCTGGGACTTTGCGCCCTTCCGCTGCCCCCCTGGTGCGCTGACACCCCGTTGCAAACTTTCTCATCCGCCCCCCCTGCATGCACTGAAACGCTGATGAGCTCTCTGCTGAAAGCTGTGTGTCTGTTGTTACAGATGTAGCCCGCCACCGTCCCCCATGCTGTTACCACTGCTGAAGTCCTGAGAAGTGAGCGGCATGGCAGCTCTTTAAAGTGACAAATCCCCCCCCCCCCCCGCCACAACGCTAAGCTGCTCTCTGCTAGCAGTGGCTGTCAGCTCTTCCTGCCGGCTAAGCCTCTCTCTCTCTCTCTCTCTCTCTCGCCTCACCCTCTCTCTCTCTCTCGCCTCAGAAGGCACCTTTTGAACCATTAAGGTCGGCGGACCTTAAGTTTCTCACATGGAAGCTGGTATTCTTGTTGGCAGTGGCATCAGCGAAGAGGGTGTCAGAGTTACTGTAGGAGCATTGTCATGCAAGTCTCCTTTCTTGATATTTCATGAGGATAGGGCAGTTCTTCGGACGGTACCTCAGTTTTTACCAAAAGTAGTCTCTGCTTTCCATCTAAACCAGGAGATAGTTCTACCTGTGTTTCAACCCCCAGAGGGTTCTAGAAAAAGGGACAAATTGAGGAATTTTGATGTTGTGCGTGCATTACGCATTTATGTGGACAGAGTTAAGAGTGTCAGAAAGACTGACACCTTGTTAGTGTTGTATGACATACACAAGATTGGTTGGCCGGCATCTAAGCAGACCATTGCTAGGTGGTTGCGCTCTGTGATAGCTTTTGCATACACTAAAGTTGGAAGGCCTGTTCCGGCAAGGATAAATGCGCATACCACCAGGTCAGTTGCCACCTCTTGGGCGGTTCGACATGGGGCAACAGCTGAGCAGGTTTGCAGGGCTGCCACTTGGTCATCTGTTCATACCTTTGCCAAATTCTATAGGTTCCATGAGTTCGCGTCGGAGGACGCATCATTCGGGCGAGCAGTGATGAGAGCTGCAGACCTGAGCGTACCCACACAAAGGACCGGCTCTGGAACGTCCCAGTGTTGAGCTGTGTCACCAGGACCATTGAAAGAGAAAAAGGGATTTTTGTAAGAACTTACCGTTCAAATCCCTTTCTCTGATATGGTCCTGGTGACACAGCGATCCCTCCCTTACGCCCAGTAAGTATGCCAGTGTTCATGATGTTCATGTTTAATTGGTTAAAGTAACAGTTATTGTTAAAAAATGTGCATATAATATGTGCAGGCGTTTGTACTGAGTTAATGTATTCCAGTGGCTTTGAAAGATTGAACTGAAGAGTCCGGGATGCAGTAGGGGAGGAGCCTACCCTCTAAAAGATTTAGGATAGGTGCCTGGCTCCTTCGGACCCTCCTACATCCCAGTGTTGAGCTGTGTCACCAGGATCATATCAGAGAAAGGGATTCGAACGGTAAGTTCTTACAAAAATCCCTTTTTTGTGTATTTCAAAAATGTAAAGAAATAAAAAAAGTTTGGACATTTTCCGAGCAACAATCTGGTTGGAACAAATATTTTAACGACATTTTGGGTGTCACGAACGGTGAAACGGTGTCAAGGCATGCATTATATGTAATAGTAGAGTGCAAGACTAATAAAAAGACTAATAAAGAGATTACATCTCCATATGTGCCAAAGTGGTTTGTGCAAAAGGCTAGTGAACAGCTAACGAACCCAATGCACCAATCATGTCCAAACTATGGCCCGCCAGCTGTTGTGAAACTGCAAGTCCCATCATGCCTTGCCACAGTTCTGCTATTAGGGAATACTAAAACTATGGCAAGGCATGCTGGGATGTGTAGTTTCAAAACAGCTAAAGGGCGCTCAGTGACAAACGAGCTTTAAAATCAAAGTCAATTGTTTGGTGACCCGACTCCCAGGCTGCACGTCACCTGGATTTCTCCTCGCACCCTTCGCGCACAGTAGGGCAATAAGCTGCATCTAGTTTATTTAGGGCGCAAAAATGCAGCCAACAAGACCAGGGCAAGGGCTGCGAACAATTCATTAGCTCCCACTACATTAGGCAAGAGCTACGGGTGCACAAAACAATTGAATCACCATTATATGTTGTTTAGCACCTTACATAAATTATATATATATTTTTTATTATTATTCTTTTAATATGCAGTACAGTAAGACCAGCAACCCTTACCACCAGCATAGCTCTGCCCCAACACTCATGAAGCACCGCCTACATGTTTTGATTGGCCCACAATCCAATCAGTCAAAGAAAATGGATCACCATCAATAGGTAAAAACATTGATGGTCATCCATTGCACAATGGTGTGTATGCACTATTGTCATCAATTGCAAAGACGTCCATCCCTAAAGCTGTGCACACACAGTGCAAGTGAGCCTCTGTGCTAAGTTTGCAGTTAAGCACAGATGGCTCAGCATTGTGTGCTGAACAATCTGTCACGGCCAGTGTTCTCTGGTGTGAGAACACTGGCGATGACTAGATTTATAACTGGATGCAGTGTAAATCTAGTCAGGCAACAGCGACGCGCGGGACCGCGCAATCGTCATCACCAGAGGGTATACACATGGAGTGATCCTTTTTTCATTTCTAAGCGATCTAGTCAGATCACTTAGAAATAAGCCTCATATTCCCCTGGGCGGGATGTATTAATGTAAATCGCCAGCCGCCGCGATGCTACCGCATATGTACTAACATATGCGGCTAGCATCGGGTTGCGGTGACGGAGACCCCCGCGATACCTGTAATGTGGTGTGCGGGGGTCTCCGTCACATCCTGGCTGTGACACCTGCTGAGGGAGGAGTAGATCGATGGAGGATGGGTCGCAAGGACGGCGGGCGGCGATAGAAGCCCATAGGCATCTATAGGGTATCGCCACCCAGAGGTGGAGATACCCTGCCAGGCGGAGATGGGGCGGACGGATAATGGTACATAGGAAAATGCGGTAAAACCCCCGTTTTATCACATTTTCCCTTTAGTACATCCCGCCCCCTGTGTGTATGCCCCATTAGGATGGTAGATAATACAGTATACACTTTAGACTACAGTATAACTAATGTGACAATAATCCCTGTATAACCATCCAGCAAGCAATCCCGGCGGGTGACATGTACTTGGTGTCACCTGATTGCAGCAGTGATCCCAGCCTATATACAGTATGCCCAGTTATCCCACATCTGCACTAATGGCTATGTGCAGTTTGCTAGCCTGTACGGTTTGGCTCACCTGTATCTCACCACATTGGCATGCCGGGCACATATTTACCATTACACTCACATGTGTTTATTATCATAGAACATAGCAAAGCGCGCATAGCTACTGCAGCAGAGAGAGAACATATGGTATACACACAGAGGCTTCCCATAGATTATAATCTGGTCTATATACACCTGTGTCACACTTTGGGAAAGCAGATAGATAATATACAGTGTATAATAATGCAGACAGCACTGGGGCTGAGATATTACAACCTGAGCCATAGAGTAGCGCTGCTGAGGATACACTGGTATGCCCATACACATAGATATCCCCAGGAGCACCATGCAGCAGCCCTGTGGGAGTCACATACATGACCAACATACAGACTGAGCTCCAGTCCTCACCCACAGGTTGCTCAATGCTCAGGGGGTGTTCTGCACATGTGCACTTACCAGCCGCTTCTTCTACGCAGGGGCATGGCGTCCCAGTCAGTGACTGCCTCCATCAGAACAGCCGGCAGAGTGCTCATGTAGGGGGAGCAGCAGTGATGACGATGCATTATGTGCCAGGTGTAGTTCCAGCAGCTGCCAATAGGTGGCGATGGTGCGGCACAGCGTGAATGACGTCACTGCATTGTAGCTACGAGATACACGAACAGTCCGTGTATGAGTGGCTGGTACAGTGGCGTGTACCGTTAGTTCAGCGTCTGGGACAGCCACTCAGGCTGAGCCACCACGGGTTCGAATCCTCCTCCAGTGTCTGCTGTTTCAGGGGCGTGGGGTGTAGCGCCTTCGGATCCGGGAGCAGCCTGAGTTTTTGACTCATCCACTGATACCACAATATTTTCTGCTCAAACTACATAATATTAATAATTAGCCACCATATATAACCAGGAGGAATAACTTTAAGTGGGGGCAGGACGGAGTCTGTGTACAGACCAATTGTTCTAAATATACAGTTTATTCATTGGCACAAAACGGCAAAATAGGTTAAAATTAAAAAGTGCATTAAGAAAAAAGTTAATAGAAATTGGAGCTGTGTGTCCGTGTCGCTGTACACTTATACAGTGCCCGTGTCAGCAGATTTCCACATACACAATTTTCTTTAATAACTCATGTCGACCTATTCCTGTGTTGACCTTTTTCATGCAGCCTTTTGGATTGTGTCGACCGTTTTCAGCATCAATTTAAACCAGGTCGATGTTTTTCATATGTAGACCTTTTCACTGCCGACCAAAAGATCTAATTACTGTCGACTTAATGACCCTCACCCCTGGTCACAGCGTCTATAAACTGTTATGTAGGACAGGAGACAAGTTCCGAAAACTAAAATATCATAAATTCCCAAACGTTGGGCAAAAGAAGCAGCCTCTGTGTTTTCCTTCACATGTAGTCATACAGGTAGAGTCGGACAACAGGAATAATAGGCGCTACATGATAATGTATTTATAGCATTCCTCCCAACTGTCCTGATTACAGTGGTATGGTCCCGCTATTTGGAGCCTGCCCTGATGTCCCTTGAGGGGAGGTGATCATGGCTGCTCTGCTTTGTGGAGCAGCCGGTGATTGCTGGATAGGTGCCGTGCGCAGCAAGGAGAGACGGGGCTGGGTACGCTGGCAAAGAGGATGGAAAACCCGGGGCCTCGATGCCCGGTCCCGCCCCCGTTGCACATAGCCCCGCCCCTTTCCAGGGCCAGCTGCATGCAGGTCCCACTGATCTATTGGTAAAAGTTGGAAGGCATGTTCGATGTTCTGTGTATACAATACATTCCTTTTTCTTTTTTAATAGTAGGATCGGCAGCAATTAGCTGTATGCTCTGGCCTTCGTCTGCGGATCTTCGCCTCCAGTGAAGTGTATGGCCTTTGTCAAACATACATAAAAAAAAATAAAAAAATGATACCCGATCTATTGTCTGCGGGCAGACGTGATTCTAGTCTGGCTCTAAACACAGATATTTCTCCATTCCCTGGAGAGAAATTGGCCTCACACCCCTTGCTGAAACAGGTAAGGATCATATGGTCGACCTAAAGATTGTCGACAGTCATTAGGTCAACATACTGCAAGGTATGGGTCAAGGTCAACAGGTCATTTGGTCCAAAAAAGCATTAGGTCAAAATGGTCTAGCTCAACATGGGGTTTTGTACTTTTTTTTTACCCGAATGCCGACACAGTCAACATGGACACAGGATTAAGTGCACCGCATCCCCTCGCATGTCTGGCTGTGCTTGGCACTCTATGTTATTCTCCCACCACACCCTAGTGCAGGCGTTCCCAACCACGGTCCTCAAGGCACACCAACAGTACAGGTTTTAATGATATCCAGGCTTGAGCACAGGTGACTTAATTAGTACCTGTGATTTGGATTAATCCATCTGTGCTGAAGCCTGGATATCACTAAAACCTGCACTGTTGGTGTGCCTTGAGGACCGTGGTTGGGAACGCCTGCCCTAGTGGATGGTAGGGCATGAAATTCCGCCTGTCGGCACATGTCGGCTCAAAAAAACCCCCGAAAATCCAGTGAAAAACCCAGTCGACCTAGACCATGTTGACCTAATGACCTGTCGACCTAGACCCATGTCGACTTTGCAGTATGTCGACCTGATGACTGTCGACCATCTGATATCGCTGATACAGGTTAATAGATAGAGGCTATCAATCCGAACGGCCTGTAATTGGTATAGCTATCTCACCCCTGCATTACTATATTAAGTATCAATTGGTAATGGGGGAGGCGCACCCAGGAATATGTATTAGACTTGGAAGCAAAGAAAGATAAAGTATTCCTACAAGGGGCAATCTAGGTTAGCATATATTAATGTTCTGATTAATGTTATAGGTACATTAATAAAGTGACCCAAGAAACAGAGAATTGGCTAAAACATGATATTTATTGAATCATTTATTAAGGACAGCGAAATATTAAAAACATAAGTGAAAAGTGATAAATGTGAAATAAAGTGCATTAGAAAAAAAATTAAAATAAGTCTGTTACGTGTGTGTTATCGGTCATAGCATGTGTGTCTGTAATACTGTTATTAATCTCCACGCAAATATCAATTATTGCTCTAATTAGGCAGTCTTGTAAATTCATCAACAAAGGGACATGTGCACGTTTCAAGATGACGGGTGCAGCAAAATTGTTAGGAATAAAGGTGCGTACACACGGGGCAATATGATCGCTGGCAATATATTGCTAGCAATCATATCAGCAATCATATTGCCCAGTGTCCCGTTTTGTGAAAACGGGAGCGCGCACCCGGCGATTTATCGCTGGTGCACACTCCAATCACTGGCAATATGGTCGCTCAGCAACCATATTCCCAGCTATTTCAGCCCCTATCGCCCCCGTGTGTACACAGCATAATCACCCCCGGATGACGTCAGCGAACCGGGACCAGGGCGGTCTTTCGTATGGGCTTAATGGGCACTTGCTCTGGGGCCCCAGGTGTATAAGGGCCATACTCTGATAGCTGAGGATCCCCTTTTTCCAGGGATACCAGAATTTTTAAAATCGGCCCTGGGGAAATGGAGATATCCAACTTCAAAGCAGCAGTCCACATCTGACCTGTTAATTGCACTTCCCAGTCAGAATTCTCAGGTTCTCTCTGACTTAAGGTGCCCATACACGTCTCGATGCGGGCGTGCATTTTGAGCTTAAATAGCACGCATCGCATTCATCCTTGTACATGCGTTGTGCATACAATGCGATGAAAAGCAAGTACAAAAAGTATGTGCAGCACATACTTTTCTCTTTCAATGGTCCTGGTGACACAGCTTCACATTGGGATGTAGGAGGGTCCGCAGGAGCCAGGCACCTATCCTAAAGCTTTTGGAGGGTAGGCTCCTCCCCTACTGCATCCCAGACTCCTCAGTTCGTGTTAGGTGCCCACTGGAGTGGGTGCTATTCTAAAGGGCTGCCGGAGCAGCCGAAGGAGTAGAGTTAGTTAGGGTTTTTATTATTTTATTAACTTTTACACTAGCTAGGTAGGCACAGTGTGAGGATTCTCATTAGTGATGTTACATCGTGTTCTTAACTTACTTTCGGGCAGGCATCTCTACGGGCAGCTTCGCACCACTGAAGGGGCTTCTACAGGTCTCCAGCTAGGGGTCCTTTGCATGTCCTCCAGTCCTGGTTCCTCAAGAGCGGGTGTCCTCCGCGGTGCCTGCGCACCTTGGTCTCCACTTGCTGCGTCCTCTATCTTCTTCGGAGCAACTTCAGGAGAATCCTCCGGCTGGGTGTGCTCCCAGGTAATTTACCCCCTCAGCACCTTCTTCCTTGAGGTTCTAGTCTTCACCCTCTCGGCTCCTCCACAGGCAGGCACTATGTAGGACACCTCGGCAGCACACATCATTCTGTTCTCTCCGGGTTTGGGGCTCCTCCTGTGGTTGGCAGCTAGTGGGGGCAGCGCGGTTCCCTTCCCTCTGGCAGGTGGCAGCAGTAGGGGACTTGGAGGAGCCTGGCTCTCCTGGCGCCATTCCTGGTCTCACAGCTGCGCAGCCTCCGCTCCTTACAGGTCAGCAGCTCACAGCACTGCACAGGCCCTTGTCCTCTCCAGGGATCACCCTTCCCGGTGCCGGCTCTCTCTGTTGTGGGTTATGCATCGCTGCAGGACCGCCTCTGATCCCCCTCCCTGTAGCCGTCCCCCACGAGCATCCACGGGCCGGTTTCCGGAGTCCTGCGCACAGCAGTGACGTCACCACGTTCGGCGGCGTCCAGCTGACCGCGCGTCATCACGGTCGTCATCCCGCGGTGACGTGGGTGGGCTGGGAAAGAGATTGCAGCTCACATTAGCATGAATACAAGTATCGTGCTACAGAAGTCATAAAGCAACAAAGGCATCCATACATACACAAAACTTCAGAGGATGCAAGTGAATAAAAAATGCAAAAAAACAAGTGGACATGACCATATTATGACTACATAGTGACATCTAGTGGCTAAAAATGAGAAGACATATATAATAAAAAACGAACATTTAAAAAGGGTATACGTATGGGGCGTGGCCTGGCACGCTGACTGGAAGGACGCGTTACAGAGAGCTCCCGGCGTACCTGTAATTATCTGCCTTCTCCGAGTCCTCCGGACACCTCCAGACCCGACCTCCGCCACCCACTGTGCAGCAGTCACCCCCCGGCATCTCCGGTCCACGGCAGCGGAGCCGGGCAGCTCTTTTAAGGGCTGCCGCAGGTTGCGGCCTGGTCCGGGGACTGAAGCCGGGACCTCGATTTTGGAGCCGGAGTCGGAGCGACGGCGCGAAGGGGAGGCGCGGACTACTGGTGAGCCCAGTCCTCCCTCCTGCAGCCACCCTACAACACCGCCCGCTGCCCGCCGACGCCTGGCCCCGATCTTTACATCTCCCCCTCGCGCAGGCTGCTGGTGCCTGGACGCTGGAGGCAGACGGAGGCCTGACACCCGCCGCCATCACCGCACCATCCCCGCTGACTCGGAGGGACACCGGAGTGTGGGGTGAGCCACCCTGTATAGGGTACATCTACCGGGGGTCACCCCCCCCCCCCCTATATCAGCGGCACCATCCCTCAGCTACTGACGCAGCACCCGCACACGAGGTGTCCGCCATCCTCCCCCCCAGGTCCTTACCATTAACCTGTGCACCTCACTGGCGGCGGCATAAAAACCATCCCCCTCCTCAGGGGCCACGCAAATCTCCCTCATCTTGGGCCCCACTACACCCAGCTCCCCCCACATCACGGAGCTCACTGCACCGCCTGAACAGGAGCGCTTGGGCCCCCTGAATTAGCCCCACTGGGAACTGTGTGCTGAGGCGACTTTCTCCCCCTTGGGACCGGGCTCCACAAAGTCCACCCTGCTCTCGTTCCCTCTCCTCAATCCCCCCTCGCCAAAGCCACATATCAGAGCCTAATGTGACCGATGTAATTACACGGCTACCTCTCCGTGACGACAACAGCCTGCCTACCCTCATGTGAAAACACAACTGCTACAGGAGCCCCCACAGTGTCTGATCTCTATTTCCTTTCCACATATTTAAAACAGTGCCGACCACCGTCATGCCCCCAAAAAGGCCTAGGGAGGTCGCACCCACCAAGATCAACATGCCTGCTAGAAAATCCCCCCAACCTCAACCAAGCCCGCTGAAACAAGGGTACAACCACCCGAGTGCCCCACCAGAGCTCAGCCCCCCCTCTGGAATAGCAGGTATAGATGCGGAATCAGACGAACCGGTGACGGTGAAGTCATTATGCCAAGTCTTTTCAGCATTCCAGGCTGAATTGGCCAGAGACCTCAAACTGGCCATTCGGGAGGTTAAAACGGAACTAGTGGCAATTGGCGACAGAACAGACCACTTAGAGAAGAAGATGGAGGAATTGGTCACTTCCCACAACGCTCTCGTGTCGTCTTATGACCGCCAACAACTTGAGATGGACCAGTACAGAACCAAACTTGCCGATTTGGAGGACAGATCCAGAAGGAACAATATTAAAATCAGAGGCATCCCAGAATCGGTGACCAACGCTGAGCTTGAAGGTTATGCCACAGCACTGTTCCGTCGGCTCCTCCCTTCCGTTGACCCCAAGGATCTCCTCATCGATCGTATCCACCACCTACCAAGACCCAAAACGATTTCAGCCGATTTACCCAAAGACACCCTGCTTCGGGTCCACTTCTTTACAGTGAAAGAACGCATACTAAAGGCGGCCCGTGACGCAAAACTATCAGATACACTAGGAGGCCTCCAAGTGTTCCAAGACCTCTCTCCCGCAACACTGGCCAGTAGAAGATCGTTTGCCCCTATTACCCTGGCGCTACGCAACCACGAGATCCGATACAGGTGGGGGTTCCCGGTGAAACTGATCATCACACATGAAGACACCACCTATACAATATCATCCCTGGATGCCGGGGTGAAACTTCTGCTAGAATGGGACATCTCCATCACTGCCCCCCAGGGGCAGAAGCGCCCACAACCTCTTCGCCAGGATTGGACTGACACTTGATGTCCCTCTCCCGACTTCCATTTTCTTTTCCTAATGACGGACTTCCCATGCCAGTGGACCTTCGCCACCTCCCCACTGCGGGTTGAGGCTTCAATGATAAGTATCACCTTTCATTATCTACCAATGGTGCAGGTCTCTGTGCACTGGGACTTTGCCGCTCACAGTTTGTAGCAGCACATTGTCAGTCTGCTTAAGGTTCCGTTACTTCCCTACAGTTTACTGTTCCCCACTGGCTGGGGAACATTTCCCTTATTACCACCCGTAGCCTTGACAGGAATTAACTACTGTTATAGCTGGTTTCCCCCCCTGAGTTCTCAGGTGGACTGTTATATTATATTTTATACGTTATGTTTTATATTTTATATTGCATGTTTTGTTTAGTTAAAAATGTCGTTATTGGAGGGGTGGCCAATCTCCCTCCGCTCTATAACCAGAGCCTCCAGGCCACCACCCCCAACCTCTTCTTATACTACTGCACGAAAATGTCTTTCCTTTCCCCTGCAGTAGTTGTGCGGGTCCTAGATACTGGACCCTTTGTTTTTCTTTTCCTATCCCTGCTCCTCCCCCCCGTCGACATACTACCCCTCTCATGCTCCCTTCCCCCCCCCCCCTGGACTGCACTCCCGCTACCTACCCCCCTTACTCAGCGCCCCCCCCTCCATGGATGTATTCAAAACCTCCCTGCATTTTTTAACACTCTACCATGCCTAAGTTGCTCTCACTAAATGTCAAAGGGCTGAACTCCCCCCATAAGCGCAGAATGGCATTATCATACTTCCATAAACAGAAAGCTGACATTGTGGCCCTTCAGGAGACCCACTTTGCCTCCCCCCGACCACCCATATTTAGGGATACCAACTACCCGACTGCTTTCTATGCTAACGGACCCTTTAAACGTAATGGTGTTGCTATTCTGTTTAACAGAAATACCCCCTTCACCTGCCACTCCCAGACGGCTGATAAAAACGGCAGGTATCTGATCCTAACCGGCCACTTAGAGGACAGACTTACGACAATAGTCTCTATCTATGCCCCCAACACGAACCAAGTGGCCTTCCTCCGTAAACTCCTTACCCTCATACAAAAAACCACAAAGGGCTCCCTGATATTACTGGGAGACTTTAACTTAGCACTAGACCCCCGCCTGGATAAATCCCATCTCCCCTCTAGCCACCAATCTCATACAGACAATCAATCGACAGCTTTCCGTAACCTCCTCTCAGAGTTTGACTTGTACGACACCTGGAGAATAACCTACCCCACAGGACGGGAATACACCTTCCACTCTCAAGTTCACAACACCTACTCGAGAATTGACTATATCCTCTGCGACAAGTGGTCCCTCCAACATTCCGTAGGAGTTGACATTCTCCCAATCACGTGGTCTGACCACGCTCCAGTGGTGTGGCATTGGAACTTTCATCCCTCCAGAATCCCCCCTAGGCCCTGGCGCCTGTTCCCCCATCTACTGTCTAACCCAGCGGCCAAAAGTACCATCCAAAAATCAATGGAGCTATATTTGTCCAACAATGAAACTACAGATACCTCGGTGATCAACCACTGGTGTGCTTTCAAAGCTGTCACAAGAGGGGCTGCTATTCAAGCGGGGGCAACTCTGAAGAGAAATGCCACCGCAACTCAAAAAGCCCTAGAGGCTAAATTAATGGAACTGGACGCCAAAAACAAAGTTGCCCCCTCTAAATCCCTGAAAGTAGAATTGGCTTCGATACGGAGCCAATTACAGAAAATGCTCCTTACCCGTACCCAATCGGCCTTAAACAGAATAAGACACAGGTTCTACCTAGCTAGCAACAGGTCGGGCAGAATGCTAGCCCGGAAGCTGCGCGCCCAGCACGCTAGAAACCGCATTAAATACATTACAGCCCCCAACAAAGAGAAAATACAGAACCCTAAAGATATAGCCAACCAGTTCGCAGATTACTATTCCAACCTATACAATCTCTCCAAAGACCCCTCCACGCCACAGCCCACCCCTGCCTCTATCCATAGTTTCCTCAAGAACCTACACCTACCCTCTCTGACCCAGGACCAACTAGATCTCTTAAACGCCCCCTGGTCCCAATTAGAGGTCCAGTCGGTTATAAAGTCACTCCCGCGTAATAAAGCCCCTGGGCCAGATGGGTTCATTACAGAGTTTTATAAAACCTTTAGCGACTTGCTCTCCCCTTACCTCACTGACCTGTTCAACGAACTCTCCTCGCTCGGTCGCGCCCCCCCAGAACTGTTAGAAGCCAGAATTATTACCATTCCGAAGTCCGGTAAGAACCCTGCCTTGTGCCAAAACTATCGCCCTATAGCCCTCCTGAACAGTGATATCAAGATCTTCGCCAAACTAATGGCTTCCCGAATCAATCTCTATTTACCCTTGCTGATACACCCGGACCAGACAGGGTTTTTTCCGGGACGTCAGGCCCCGGACAACACACGGAGAGTCTTTAACTTAATAGACTCCCTGTCAGCTAAGCAAGATCTCCTTCTCGTCTCACTCGATGCCGAAAAGGCATTTGATCGCCTTAACTGGCAATATATGCGGGAAGTTCTGTCCCGTTTCGGCTTCAGGGACCGCATACTATCATCAATCATGTCACTATAGAGCTCCCCCTCGGCCCGAGTGTTCAGCAATGGCTTTCTTTCCTCCCCTTTTAACATCACCAATGGCACAAGGCAGGGCTGCCCGCTTTCACCCCTAATATTTGTCCTCTCCATTGAACCATTAGCCACGGCCATCCGCAAAAACCCTAATATTCCTGGTCTCCAGGTGGGCCCCAACAAGCATAAACTAAGCCTCTTCGCGGATGACGTGTTACTATTCGTGACAGACCCCATCCATACGCTCCCACACGTCCACGAGATACTAACCGCATACAGTGCCGCATCTTACTATAAACTCAATACATCCAAGACTGATGCATTGCCGATCAACCTTACAGACCATCTCCCCCTACTGAAAACCACTTACACCTACAACTGGCAAACTACCTCCATAAAGTACTTAGGTATCCACATCCCCCCTAACATGGCGTCAGTATTTGATGTTAACCTCTCCCCCCTCCTAGCTTCCCTTACATCATTATCCAGATCTTGGTTGGCCTACGAAATCTCATGGATGGGTAGGATGGCAGCATTTAAAATGTCGCTCCTGCCCAAACTAATGTACCTGTTCCGCACTATCCCCTATGTTTTCCCTAAAAAATCCCTACAACAGGCCACCTCTATTCTGACAAAATATATTTGGGCATCCAAACCCCCCGCTATGGCCCGCTCCAAAATGACAATCCCAAGAGCTTATGGAGGTCTCGATCTCCCAGACCTATCCCAATATCAGGTAGCCTGCCTACTTGCCCCATCCAAACACTATTTTGAAAGCCCTACCCATAGGGCCTGGGTAGACATTGAACAATGTCACTCCCCCGATATCCCTCTTAACGACCTCCTTAAGATCCCAAAACACATCAGGCCCTCACTACCTTCCCTTCTTCCAACAACGACCGCTACCTTATATGCATGGGACCAACTACTGTCCGTTTTGCGCGCCTCTACCTCCCTTATCACTACCCTCCCTATCACCACCGTGGCGAGACTAATCCCCAACCTTAACCTCACCCTTTGGAAACAAAGTGGGATCGCAGCTCTGGGAGATATAGTCGACGCCAACTCAATCCGACCTTTCCCCTACCTCCAAGAAACATACTCCCTCCCCCCCCACGAGTACCTCCACTATCTCCAGGTGGCACACTGGTGGAACTTCCACTTCTCCAACCGCCCCACTATAGATCCCCGCCACCAGACGATCCTCTCCCGACCCTCCCAGACACTCTCCAGAGGGGATATCTCCTTCTGGTACGACTCACTCATAACCCCCGCGGAGTTCACTAAATCTCCTGCCCATAAAAAATGGGAAACTGATTTGGGCATCCAGCTCTCCGGACCTCAATGGCGTAAGATATTCCTATCCTCTTACACAATGTCCCGCTGTCTTAATCACTCGGAGATGCACATCAAATTGATAAATCGCCTCTACCTTACCCCAGATCGCCTCCACACCTTTTGGCCAACGTGCTCCAATATGTGCTGGCGACAATGCGGGAATATAGGTACCATTTACCATATTTTTTGGTCTTGCCACAAGCTCAGAGCATATTGGGGAGAAGTTTTTGAACTCATCTCGGAAGTGATCCAACTAACCCTTGCCCCTGACCCACTCCTAGCTTTATTCCATGTATACCCACAGGATCTCCCGATTGGGACAACATATGTCCTCGGACACATCCTCATAGCGGCAAGAGCAAACCTAGCTCAACAATGGAAGCAGCCCTCCCCCCCCCCTCTTCTCCAGGTTATACTAAAAACAAACCACCATTTCCTCATGGAAACCGGTTTCCAGCCCCACTCCCTTAATCCCACCTCGCCACACTCTAAATGGGCTCCCTGGCACTCATATATGTCTGCAAGAGAGGGTACTAGAGTCCCCTCCTCAGCCACGTCTGGACAAACAACCATGTTTAGCCTGAATGAGACCCCAGAGTCTGACCCAGACCCCCCCTCACCCCACACCCCGGTCTAACTGATGCTCTCCTACCTTAGACTAACCCTATAACTGAATTGTATCTGTATGCCTGTGTTCAGTTCGCTCTGCGTAGCGTTCTAATATGTCTGTTATGGTCATGTACAAAACTCTGTAGGCAAATTATAACTGTCTTATATTGTTCTCACCCACGATTGCAGTCCCCCCCCCCCCCAATGTTTCCCCCCTTTTTTCATTTCTGTACCCCATATATAAATTTGTGTCAATAAAAATTTGTTGATGGAAAAAAAAAGGGTATACGTATAAAAAGATAACTGCGTGCGGCCCCTAATTGGAGCCGTACTGGGCAAAAGTCAAAGTGCATATGCTGGGTGAGGTGCAAACCCTATGGCGTGAGTGGTTTAAATGCAGGGAGAAATACTGAGTCCCTGCTGGGTATCTATAATAAGCAAAAACAGCCCTGTGTGGGGTGATGCAGCCAGCATCACTGTATGCGCATAGCACCAGAAGCCAGAAATTGCAACAACAGAATGCCAGCATCTTGTATATTATATGTTATCCTGGTGTGTCACCTGGACACCGATAAGGCTGGGGGACTGGTGTCACACAGTGGGATGACAAGTACCTTTAACAAGGGGGAGAGAAAAGGAAGAAGGAAGACATGATTGTGTGTTAGTGGACCAAAATGGTTACAAAAAATGATGTAGGCCAAGTGTGTCATTAGGGCCTTTAGGGTGTAGTGTGTCCATTTTGTAAATCCACTTGGACTCAAGCTGCAGAAGCTGTTTGGAACGGTTGCCACCCCGTATGTGTGCCGGCACGTGGTCTATGATCTTATATTTGATCATTGCCATGTTATGTTTGGCCTTGGCGAAATTCCTGGTCACTGGTTGCTCCCCTGAGCCAGAATGAAGGGCTGCCCGTATGGCACAATCGGTCTTGCCGATGTAATGTATTCCACATGGACAATAAATGATGTAGATAACAAATTTAGTCGTGCACGTGAGGGGCCATCTGATTTAAAAAAATTTTACCCGTATAGAGATGTGCAACTTCGGTGCAAGCTGTCATGAAGCTGCATGTTGTGCAGCCTAGGCACCGGTAACAGCCCATTCTGGTGGGTCTGATTTGTCTAGAAGGGGTGTCAAAATTTGTAATCTCGGTCTTGACCAATAGGTCCTTCAAGTTTGGGCCGCGCTTGTAGCTCGGCATCAGCTTGGTGTCTTTGAACACCGGTAGCTCGGGATCCGAACGCACAATTTCCCACCAGTTTTTTACTCTGCTGGTGGTTTCTCGGCTGGCAGAGCTAAAGTCATTAACCCATGGAATACATGGCTTTATGACTTTAGGTGTTGCACCTGTGATAAGAGTGGTGCGCTCACACGCCAGAGCCCTGGCCTTGGCTTTAAGTAGGCCCTGTCTGGGGTAGCCTCTGTCCTCGAACTTCTGCTGCATGATGTCCAGTTGGTGATGGGTTTCAGAGTCGGTATCAGTGATCCTGCATACTCTCAAAAACTGAGTATGGGAGACTCTCCACCGTGTTGCGTGGGTGCGAGCTGTTGTGTCTAAGTATAGTATTGCGATCTGTCGGTTTGACATACAAAGAAGTGTGTGTAAATCCCAAAAATACAAATGTGTAAAAAATAGGCGTATTTCTGCCTACGAATACACCTATTTTTTACGAATCCATTTTGGTACATTTCCCCCGATGTATACATAGTATATATATACACGCTATACTGCTGTTCTGTTCTCAAAGACAACATGAAGCATATATATCACTTGTGGAGCCGATATTTATGGTACAACACGCCCCTGTAATTCTCACATTCATAGAGATCCCACAGCACATCTCCCCCATGTGTTAGAGCCTGACATCTCCGATTTACAAACATGATCATTAGCGATCAGTTTGACCATGTTATTATTGTATACAGAGATCCATATGTAACACAACCGTCCGGATCCCTGTGTTAACACCATACAATTGTCACGCTAGATGCGGTGACATCTTCTTCACATCACTTCTTAAACATTGCTCGGGCAGTAGTCCCGTGGCATCTGAAATTTACACTTCAAACTTGCACCATTTTTTAACATTGTTTTACTGTTTTAATGTAGGTTATTTATGTGCCATTTATGTGTTGTTATAGGCAGAAGCCAAACCCGGATCCTGGAGCGGAGGTTGTCATACAGAAGTGGGCGATACGGTGGGGTCACCATAGCAACCCATCTACAACAGAGGGGAGCGTGATGATGCAGTGAGGCTCCGCCCACTGACATCCGCCCGCACCGGAAGCCGCACTGGACGCAACCGGGACGCTCCACGTACGGGAATGGTGAGTATGCACATGCTGTATGTATTTAAATGTTTGCTGTGTCACCCGCACGCGTTGTACACCTTGACAAAGGGGTATCCAGTCCCCGAAACGTCGGTCACCTCCAATAAACACATTGTTAAGCCCACGGAGTGCCGCTGCCTGCTTGGATAATTCCTTAGATAGATAGATACCAGAAAGAACCCCCACTGGGGGAATAAACAGCACTCACCAGTCTGTAGTTCAATGGAGGTACAACCAGGAGGTAATCCAAAGTTTATTTTCTGCAAGAGAGATCTTCTGACGTTTCGGTCCCCGCTGGTACCTTTATCAAGGCAGCCACTGTGTCAAATAGTCGCAACTTAAATCTGTGTGGGAAGGGGGATATATAGCCTTTGAGTATAAAGAAACATAAAAATATATGATACAGCCAGTACAGGATATGGCGGGTGAGCCAGTGACAGGGACTATAGAGAGGTAGGGCAGGGGGATCAGAGGCGGTCCTGCAGCGATGCATAACCCACAACAGAGAGAGCCGGCACCGGGAAGGGTGATCCCTGGAGAGGACAAGGGCCTGTGCAGTGCTGTGAGCTGCTGACCTGTAAGGAGCGGAGGCTGCGCAGCTGTGAGACCAGGAATGGCGCCAGGAGAGCCAGGCTCCTCCAAGTCCCCTACTGCTGCCACCTGCCAGAGGGAAGGGAACCGCGCTGCCCCCACTAGCTGCCAACCACAGGAGGAGCCCCAAACCCGGAGAGAACAGAATGATGTGTGCTGCCGAGGTTTCCTACATAGTGCCTGCCTGTGGAGGAGCCGAGAGGGTGAAGACTAGAACCTCATGGAAGAAGGTGCTGAGGGGGTAAATTACCTGGGAGCACACCCAGCCGGAGGATTCTCCTGAAGTTGCTCCGAAGAAGATAGAGGACGCAGCAGCTGGAGGGCCATGAGTTTGGGGTGGGGTGAGCCACCTGTGTAATTACATCGGTCACATTAGGCTCTGATATGTGGCTTTGGCGAGGGAGGAGATGGGGAGATGGAGCAGGAAGAGATGACTAGCACCGAAGGGGAGGGAGTGCAGCAGGGGCAGAAAACCCGGCATTCCATCACTGCTGATCATGTAGCATGCAGCACCGATTACAATAGGTACACAGCGCCTGCATATACTGCTCTCCATTCTCCGCACGTCTGCTCCTTCTCCACACCTCCTCAGCCCCCTCCCCTTCACTTCCCCTTCTCCTCACCCCCTCTCCTGCTCTCCCTTCTCTGCTTTTACCTCTCCCCCCTCTCCTATGCTCCCCCTCCTCCTCTCCTTCACTTTCCCTCCTCTGCTCTTGCTCTCCCTTCTCCTCTTGCTCTCCGTTCTCCTCTCCTTCCCTCCACTCCTCCTACTCCTTCCCTTAGCTCCCCCACCTCCTCCTCATCTACTCTCCATCCTCCGCTCCCTCCTCCTCTCCTCCCCCCCTCTCCTCCCCCACAACCTCTCTTCAGCTTCCCTTCCTCCGCTCCTCCTCTCCTCTGCTCCTCCTTTCCTCTGCTTCCCCTCCTTTCTTCTGCTTCCAATCCTCTTCACCCCTCCCCTGCTTTCCCTTCTCCTTGTCTCCGCTCCTCTTCTCCTCAGCTACCACATCTCTTTCCCTCCTCCACTACCCCTCCTCCTCCTCCTCTCCTTTGCTTCCCTCCTGCTCACCTCATCTCCTCCGCACCCCCTCCCCTTCTCTCACTTCTCCGCTTCCCCTCTCTTCCGCTCCCCCTCCCCTCTTCTCCTGCACTTCCCCTCCTCCTCACCCCTCTCCTCTTCTCCTGCTCTCCCTTCTCCTCTACTCTGCTCCCCCTCCTCTTACTCCTTTCCCTCCTCCTCTCTTTTGCCCCACCTCCTCTTCTCTGCTCCCCTTCTCTCTCTCCTCCCCACCACTTTTCGTCGGAGGAGGAGGAGCATTTCAATCGCTGCTGATCATGTACCATGCAGCACCAATTACAAGAGGTACACAGTGCCTTCTGTGCTACTTCTCTAGATGTCCGCTTCTCTCCTCCTCCACTCCTTTGCTCCTTCTCGGATCCCCCTCCTCCACTCCTTTGCTCCTTCTTCTCTGATCCCTCTCCTCCTCTCCTCCTTCCCCTCCTCCTCTCCCCAGCTCTCCCTTTCCCCTCTTTTGCTCTCCTCACCAATTTCCCCACACTTTTCTCTCTCTGACTGCCAGTGAACCTGTGCTGGGGTACAGGAAGAGAAGACCCAGCGCCGGGGAGATGGAGCAGGAAGAGATGACTAGCACAGAAGAAGAGAAAGTGCAGCAGACCCAGTCTGCCCAGGAGCAGGGGCAACAAAATCATCGCTACCATCGCTGCTGATTGTCACAGGAGGTACCCAGCACCAGCTTGCACTGCGCTCCCTTCTCTGCACCTCCTCCATGCCTCCTCTCCTCCTCCTCTCCCCCTCTTCTTGTCTGCTCCTGCTCTCTGTTCTCCCCTCCTCCTCAGCTCCCCAACCACCTCCTCCGCTCCCCCTCCTCCTTTCCTGTTTCCCCCTCCTTTCTTTTGCTTCCAATACTCCTCACCCCCTCCCCTACTTTCCTTTCTTCTTTCCTCTCACTCCTCAGCTCCCCTTCCTCTTCTGCTTCCCCTCCTCCTCTCGCTTCCCTCCTGCTCACCTCCTATACTCCGCACCCCCTCCCCTTCTCTGCTCCTCCACTCCCCCCTCCTCTCCTTCACTTCCCCTCCTCCACACCCCCTCTCCTTTTCTCTTTCTCTCTCTCCACCCTCTCTCTCTCTCTCCACCCTCTCTCTCTCCACACTCTCTCTCTCCACCCTCTCTCTCTCCACCCTCTCTCTCTCCACCCTCTCTCTCTCCACCCTCTCTCTCTCTCCACCCTCTCTCTCTCTCCTCTCTTATCAAAATTATGTAGGCCAAGTGTGTCATTAAGGCCTTTAGGGTGTAGTGTGTCCATTTTGTAAATCCACTTGGACTCAAGCTGCAGAAGCTGTTTGGAACGGTTGCCACCCCGTATGTGTACCGGCACGTGGTCTATGATCTTATATTTGAACATTGCCATGTTATGTTTGGCCTTGGCGAAATGCCTGGTCACTGGTTGCTCCCCTGAGCCAGAATGAAGGGCTGCCCGTATGGCACAATCGGTCTTGCCGATGTAATGTATTCCACATGGACAATAAATGATGTAGATAACAAATTTAGTCGTGCACGTGAGGGGCCATCTGATTTAAAAAAAATTTACCCGTATAGAGATGTGCAACTTCGGTGCAAGCTGTCACGAAGCTGCATGTTGTGCAGCCTAGGCACCGGTAACAGCCCATTCTGGTGGGTCTGATTTGTCTAGAAGGGGTGTCAAAATTTGTAATCTCGGTCTTGACCAATAGGTCCTTCAAGTTTGGGCCGCGCTTGTAGCTCGGCATCAGCTTGGTGTCTTTGAACACCGGTAGCTCGGGATCCGAACGCACAATTTTCCACCAGTTTTTTACTCTGCTGGTGGTTTCTCGGCTGGCAGAGCTAAAGTCATTAACCCATGGAATACATGGCTTTATGACTTTAGGTGTTGCACCTGTGATAAGAGTGATGCGCTCACACGCCAGAGCCCTGGCCTTGGCTTTAAGTAGGCCCTGTCTGGGGTAGCCTCTGTCCTCGAACTTCTGCTGCATGATGTCCAGTTGGTGATGGGTTTCAGAGTCGGTATCAGTGATCCTGCATACTCTCAAAAACTGAGTATGGGAGACTCTCCACCGTGTTGCCTGGGTGCGAGCTGTTGTGTCTAAGTATAGTATTGCGATCTGTCGGTTTAGCATACAAAGAAGTGTGTGTAAATCCCAAAAATACAAATGTGTAAAAAATAGGCGTATTTCTGCCTACGAATCCATTTTGGTACATTTCCCCCGATGTATACATAGTATATATATATACACGCTATACTGCTGTTCTGTTCTCAAAGACAACATGAAGCATATATATCACTTGTGGAGCCGATATTTATGGTACAACACGCCCCTGTAATTCTCACATTCATAGAGATCCCACAGCACATCTCCCCCATGTGTTAGAGCCTGACATCTCCGATTTACAAACATGATCATTAGCGATCAGTTTGACCATGTTATTATTGTATACAGAGATCCATATGTAACACACCCGTCCGGATCCCTGTGTTAACACCATACAATTGTCACGCTAGATGCGGTGACATCTTCTTCACATCACTTCTTAAACATTGCTCGGGCAGTAGTCCCGTGGCATCTGAAATTTACACTTCAAACTTGCACCATTTTTTAACATTGTTTTACTGTTTTAATGTAGGTTATTTATGTTCCATTTATGTGTTGTTATAGGCAGAAGCCAAACCCGGATCCTGGAGCAGAGGTTGTCATACAGAAGTGGGCGATACGGTGGGGTCACCATAGCAACCCATCTACAACAGAGGGGAGCGTGATGATGCAGTGAGGCTCCGCCCACTGACATCCGCCCGCACCGGAAGCCGCACTGGACGCAACCGGGACGCTCCACGTACGGGAATGGTGAGTATGCACATGCTGTATGTATTTAAATGTTTGCTGTGTCACCCGCACGCGTTGTACACCTTGACAAAGGGGTATCCAGTCCCCGAAACGTCGGTCACCTCCAATAAACACATTGTTAAGCCCACGGAGTGCCGCTGCCTGCTTGGATAATTCCTTAGATAGATAGATACCAGAAAGAACCCCCACTGGGGGAATAAACAGCACTCACCAGTCTGTAGTTCAATGGAGGTACAACCAGGAGGTAATCCAAAGTTTATTTTCTGCAAGAGAGATCTTCTGACGTTTCGGTCCCCGCTGGTACCTTTATCAAGGCAGCCACTGTGTCAAATAGTCGCAACTTAAATCTGTGTGGGAAGGGGGATATATAGCCTTTGAGTATAAAGAAATATAAAAATATATGATACAGCCAGTACAGGATATGGCGGGTGAGCCAGTGACAGGGACTATAGAGAGGTAGGGCAGGGGGATCAGAGGCGGTCCTGCAGCGATGCATAACCCACAACAGAGAGAGCCGGCACCGGGAAGGGTGATCCCTGGAGAGGACAAGGGCCTGTGCAGTGCTGTGAGCTGCTAACCTGTAAGGAGCGGAGGCTGCGCAGCTGTGAGACCAGGAATGGCGCCAGGAGAGCCAGGCTCCTCCAAGTCCCCTACTGCTGCCACCTGCCAGAGGGAAGGGAACCGCGCTGCCCCCACTAGCTGCCAACCACAGGAGGAGCCCCAAACCCGGAGAGAACAGAATGATGTGTGCTGCCGAGGTGTCCTACATAGTGCCTGCCTGTGGAGGAGCCGAGAGGGTGAAGACTAGAACCTCAAGGAAGAAGGTGCTGAGGGGGTAAATTACCTGGGAGCACACCCAGCCGGAGGATTCTCCTGAAGTTGCTCCGAAGAAGATAGAGGACGCAGCAAGTGGAGACCAAGGTGCGCAGGCACCGCGGAGGACACCCGCTCTCGAGGAACCAGGACTGGAGGACATGCAAAGGACCCCTAGCTGGAGACCTGTAGAAGCCCCCTCAGTGGTGCGGAGCTGCCCCTAGAGATGCCTGCCCGAAAGTAAGTTAAGAACACGATGTAACATCAAGGACAGGAGCTGCTCAGAGGACAGGTGACAGCCCAGCGGAGGAGAGGATAGAGGAGGATCCCCAGCCTGATAGGAGCCGGGGGTGGAAGCAGAGGCCGACCCAGAACAGCACAACAGGCGGAGCAGAGGACAACCCAGCACCTCCTGCTGCAGGAGCCGAGGACACGGGACACAAGGCAGACGTCAGGCTCATGGCAGATGCTGTGCGGCTGTGGTACAGGTATATGTGCGCTGTTGTGTGTTTATGCTGGGCGTTATGGGTAATAGAGGAGGTTTCTTTTTTAGGATGTCGGTATGTGGTAGACTCGCTAGTTATAGGATGTGTAGTATGCTAGGGTTTGTGGTTATAGTGGATGTATTTGTGTATGCAGGGCACCATTTGCGGATGTACTAAAAGGATGATCACAAAAAGGGATGATCGGGATGATTGCCTGCAGTTCCTATTCGCACCACTAGATGTCACAATTTTTTTTACTTCAACTGAGAATTTGTATGTTGGACACTGGTTGTGTATCCTGGACAGTCGGTAGAATAGGTAATCAGCGCTCAGTATCATTCTGTGGAGTTTTCGTAGCTTCTTAAAAGAAGCTGTAAGCGCTGCACAGGGAGGCCAGGCAGCGTCTCCCCTGTGCACAGTGAGCTGACAGGACGCGCTTCTGTCAGCTCCTGCTGTGCTAGCAGTGTGAGGATTCACTAATGAGAATCCTCACACTGTGCCTACCTAGCTAGTGTAAAAGTTAATAAAATAATAAAAACCCTAACTAACTCTACTCCTTCAGCTGCTCCGGCAGCCCTTTAGAATAGCACCCACTCCAGTGGGCACCTAACACGAACTGAGGAGTCTGGGATGCAGTAGGGGAGGAGCCTACCCTCCAAAAGCTTTAGGATAGGTGCCTGGCTCCTGCGGACCCTCCTACATCCCAATGTGAAGCTGTGTCACCAGGACCATTGAAAGAGAAAAGTATGTGCTGCACATACTTTTTGTACTTGCTTTTCATCGCATTGTATGCACAACGCATGTACAAGGATGAATGCGATGCGTGCTATTTAAGCTCAAAATGCACGCCCGCATCGAGACGTGTATGGGCACCTTAAGTCAGAGAGAACCTGAGAATTCTGACTGGGAAGTGCAATTAACAGGTCAGATGTGGACTGCTGCTTTGAAGTTGGATATCTCCATTTCCCCAGGGCCGATTTTAAAAATTCTGGTATCCCTGGAAAAAGGGGATCCTCAGCTATCAGAGTATGGCCCTTATACACCTGGGGCCCCAGAGCAAGTGCCCATTAAGCCCATACGAAAAGACCGCCCTGGTCCCGGTTCGCTGACATCATCCGGGGGCGATTATGCTGTGTACACACGGGGGCGATAGGGGCTGAAATAGCTGGGAATATGGTTGCTGAGCGACCATATTGCCAGTGATTGGAGTGTGCACCAGCGATAAATCGCCGGGTGCGCGCTCCCGTTTTCACAAAACGGGACACTGGGCAATATGATTGCTGATATGATTGCTAGCAATATATTGCCAGCGATCATATTGCCCCGTGTGTACGCACCTTTATTCCTAACAATTTTGCTGCACCCGTCATCTTGAAACGTGCACATGTCCCTTTGTTGATGAATTTACAAGACTGCCTAATTAGAGCAATAATTGATATTTGCGTGGAGATTAATAACAGTATTACAGACACACATGCTATGACCGATAACACACACGTAACAGACTTATTTTAATTTTTTTTCTAATGCACTTTATTTCACATTTATCACTTTTCACTTATGTTTTTAATATTTCGCTGTCCTTAATAAATGATTCAATAAACATCATGTTTTAGCCAATTCTCTGTTTCTTGGGTCACTTTATTAATGTACCTATAACATTAATCAGAACATTAATATATGCTAACCTAGATTGCCCCTTGTAGGAATACTTTATCTTTCTTTGCTTCCAAGTCTAATACATATTCCTGGGTGCGCCTCCCCCATTACCAATTGATACTTAATATAGTAATGCAGGGGTGAGATAGCTATACCAATTACAGGCCGTTCGGATTGATAGCCTCTATCTATTAACCTGTATCAGCGATATCAGATGGTCGACAGTCATCAGGTCGACATACTGCAAAGTCGACATGGGTCTAGGTCGACAGGTCATTAGGTCAACATGGTCTAGGTCGACTGGGTTTTTCACTGGATTTTTGGGGGGTTTTTTGAGCCGACATGTGCCGACAGGCGGAATTTCATGCCCTACCATCCACATTGGATTGTGTTGACCGTTTTCAGCGTCAATTTAAACCAGGTCGATCTTTTTCATATGTAGACCTTTTCACTGCCGACCAAAAGATCTAATTACTGTCGACTTAATGACCCTCACCCCTGGTCACAGCGTCTATAAACTGTTATGTAGGACAGGAGATAAGTTCCGAAAACTAAAATATCATAAATTCCCAAACGTTGGGCAAAAGAAGCAGCCTCTGTGTTTTCCTTCACATGTAGTCATACAGGTAGAGTCGGACAACAGGAATAATAGGCGCTACATGATAATGTATTTATAGCATTCCTCCGAAAAGGCATTTGATCGCCTTAACTGGCAATATATGCGGGAAGTTCTGTCCCGTTTCGGCTTCAGGGACCGCATACTATCATCAATCATGTCACTATAGAGCTCCCCCTCGGCCCGAGTGTTCAGCAATGGCTTTCTTTCCTCCCCTTTTAACATCACCAATGGCACAAGGCAGGGCTGCCCGCTTTCACCCCTAATATTTGTCCTCTCCATTGAACCATTAGCCACGGCCATCCGCAAAAACCCTAATATTCCTGGTCTCCAGGTGGGCCCCAACAAGCATAAACTAAGCCTCTTCGCGGATGACGTGTTACTATTCGTGACAGACCCCATCCATACGCTCCCACACGTCCACGAGATACTAACCGCATACAGTGCCGCATCTTACTATAAACTCAATACATCCAAGACTGATGCATTGCCGATCAACCTTACAGACCATCTCCCCCTACTGAAAACCACTTACACCTACAACTGGCAAACTACCTCCATAAAGTACTTAGGTATCCACATCCCCCCTAACATGGCGTCAGTATTTGATGTTAACCTCTCCCCCCTCCTAGCTTCCCTTACATCATTATCCAGATCTTGGTTGGCCTACGAAATCTCATGGATGGGTAGGATGGCAGCATTTAAAATGTCGCTCCTGCCCAAACTAATGTACCTGTTCCGCACTATCCCCTATGTTTTCCCTAAAAAATCCCTACAACAGGCCACCTCTATTCTGACAAAATATATTTGGGCATCCAAACCCCCCGCTATGGCCCGCTCCAAAATGACAATCCCAAGAGCTTATGGAGGTCTCGATCTCCCAGACCTATCCCAATATCAGGTAGCCTGCCTACTTGCCCCATCCAAACACTATTTTGAAAGCCCTACCCATAGGGCCTGGGTAGACATTGAACAATGTCACTCCCCCGATATCCCTCTTAACGACCTCCTTAAGATCCCAAAACACATCAGGCCCTCACTACCTTCCCTTCTTCCAACAACGACCGCTACCTTATATGCATGGGACCAACTACTGTCCGTTTTGCGCGCCTCTACCTCCCTTATCACTACCCTCCCTATCACCACCGTGGCGAGACTAATCCCCAACCTTAACCTCACCCTTTGGAAACAAAGTGGGATCGCAGCTCTGGGAGATATAGTCGACGCCAACTCAATCCGACCTTTCCCCTACCTCCAAGAAACATACTCCCTCCCCCCCCACGAGTACCTCCACTATCTCCAGGTGGCACACTGGTGGAACTTCCACTTCTCCAACCGCCCCACTATAGATCCCCGCCACCAGACGATCCTCTCCCGACCCTCCCAGACACTCTCCAGAGGGGATATCTCCTTCTGGTACGACTCACTCATAACCCCCGCGGAGTTCACTAAATCTCCTGCCCATAAAAAATGGGAAACTGATTTGGGCATCCAGCTCTCCGGACCTCAATGGCGTAAGATATTCCTATCCTCTTACACAATGTCCCGCTGTCTTAATCACTCGGAGATGCACATCAAATTGATAAATCGCCTCTACCTTACCCCAGATCGCCTCCACACCTTTTGGCCAACGTGCTCCAATATGTGCTGGCGACAATGCGGGAATATAGGTACCATTTACCATATTTTTTGGTCTTGCCACAAGCTCAGAGCATATTGGGGAGAAGTTTTTGAACTCATCTCGGAAGTGATCCAACTAACCCTTGCCCCTGACCCACTCCTAGCTTTATTCCATGTATACCCACAGGATCTCCCGATTGGGACAACATATGTCCTCGGACACATCCTCATAGCGGCAAGAGCAAACCTAGCTCAACAATGGAAGCAGCCCTCCCCCCCCCCCTCTTCTCCAGGTTATACTAAAAACAAACCACCATTTCCTCATGGAAACCGGTTTCCAGCCCCACTCCCTTAATCCCACCTCGCCACACTCTAAATGGGCTCCCTGGCACTCATATATGTCTGCAAGAGAGGGTACTAGAGTCCCCTCCTCAGCCACGTCTGGACAAACAACCATGTTTAGCCTGAATGAGACCCCAGAGTCTGACCCAGACCCCCCCTCACCCCACACCCCGGTCTAACTGATGCTCTCCTACCTTAGACTAACCCTATAACTGAATTGTATCTGTATGCCTGTGTTCAGTTCGCTCTGCGTAGCGTTCTAATATGTCTGTTATGGTCATGTACAAAACTCTGTAGGCAAATTATAACTGTCTTATATTGTTCTCACCCACGATTGCAGTCCCCCCCCCCCCCCCAATGTTTCCCCCCTTTTTTCATTTCTGTACCCCATATATAAATTTGTGTCAATAAAAATTTGTTGATGGAAAAAAAAAAAGGGTATACGTATAAAAAGATAACTGCGTGCGGCCCCTAATTGGAGCCGTACTGGGCAAAAGTCAAAGTGCATATGCTGGGTGAGGTGCAAACCCTATGGCGTGAGTGGTTTAAATGCAGGGAGAAATACTGAGTCCCTGCTGGGTATCTATAATAAGCAAAAACAGCCCTGTGTGGGGTGATGCAGCCAGCATCACTGTATGCGCATAGCACCAGAAGCCAGAAATTGCAACAACAGAATGCCAGCATCTTGTATATTATATGTTATCCTGGTGTGTCACCTGGACACCGATAAGGCTGGGGGACTGGTGTCACACAGTGGGATGACAAGTACCTTTAACAAGGGGGAGAGAAAAGGAAGAAGGAAGACATGATTGTGTGTTAGTGGACCAAAATGGTTACAAAAAATGATGTAGGCCAAGTGTGTCATTAGGGCCTTTAGGGTGTAGTGTGTCCATTTTGTAAATCCACTTGGACTCAAGCTGCAGAAGCTGTTTGGAACGGTTGCCACCCCGTATGTGTGCCGGCACGTGGTCTATGATCTTATATTTGATCATTGCCATGTTATGTTTGGCCTTGGCGAAATTCCTGGTCACTGGTTGCTCCCCTGAGCCAGAATGAAGGGCTGCCCGTATGGCACAATCGGTCTTGCCGATGTAATGTATTCCACATGGACAATAAATGATGTAGATAACAAATTTAGTCGTGCACGTGAGGGGCCATCTGATTTAAAAAAATTTTACCCGTATAGAGATGTGCAACTTCGGTGCAAGCTGTCATGAAGCTGCATGTTGTGCAGCCTAGGCACCGGTAACAGCCCATTCTGGTGGGTCTGATTTGTCTAGAAGGGGTGTCAAAATTTGTAATCTCGGTCTTGACCAATAGGTCCTTCAAGTTTGGGCCGCGCTTGTAGCTCGGCATCAGCTTGGTGTCTTTGAACACCGGTAGCTCGGGATCCGAACGCACAATTTCCCACCAGTTTTTTACTCTGCTGGTGGTTTCTCGGCTGGCAGAGCTAAAGTCATTAACCCATGGAATACATGGCTTTATGACTTTAGGTGTTGCACCTGTGATAAGAGTGGTGCGCTCACACGCCAGAGCCCTAGCCTTGGCTTTAAGTAGGCCCTGTCTGGGGTAGCCTCTGTCCTCGAACTTCTGCTGCATGATGTCCAGTTGGTGATGGGTTTCAGAGTCGGTATCAGTGATCCTGCATACTCTCAAAAACTGAGTATGGGAGACTCTCCACCGTGTTGCGTGGGTGCGAGCTGTTGTGTCTAAGTATAGTATTGCGATCTGTCGGTTTGACATACAAAGAAGTGTGTGTAAATCCCAAAAATACAAATGTGTAAAAAATAGGCGTATTTCTGCCTACGAATACACCTATTTTTTACGAATACATTTTGGTACATTTCCCCCGATGTATACATAGTATATATATACACGCTATACTGCTGTTCTGTTCTCAAAGACAACATGAAGCATATATATCACTTGTGGAGCCGATATTTATGGTACAACACGCCCCTGTAATTCTCACATTCATAGAGATCCCACAGCACATCTCCCCCATGTGTTAGAGCCTGACATCTCCGATTTACAAACATGATCATTAGCGATCAGTTTGACCATGTTATTATTGTATACAGAGATCCATATGTAACACAACCGTCCGGATCCCTGTGTTAACACCATACAATTGTCACGCTAGATGCGGTGACATCTTCTTCACATCACTTCTTAAACATTGCTCGGGCAGTAGTCCCGTGGCATCTGAAATTTACACTTCAAACTTGCACCATTTTTTAACATTGTTTTACTGTTTTAATGTAGGTTATTTATGTGCCATTTATGTGTTGTTATAGGCAGAAGCCAAACCCGGATCCTGGAGCGGAGGTTGTCATACAGAAGTGGGCGATACGGTGGGGTCACCATAGCAACCCATCTACAACAGAGGGGAGCGTGATGATGCAGTGAGGCTCCGCCCACTGACATCCGCCCGCACTGGAAGCCGCACTGGACGCAACCGGGACGCTCCACGTACGGGAATGGTGAGTATGCACATGCTGTATGTATTTAAATGTTTGCTGTGTCACCCGCACGCGTTGTACACCTTGACAAAGGGGTATCCAGTCCCCGAAACGTCGGTCACCTCCAATAAACACATTGTTAAGCCCACGGAGTGCCGCTGCCTGCTTGGATAATTCCTTAGATAGATAGATACCAGAAAGAACCCCCACTGGGGGAATAAACAGCACTCACCAGTCTGTAGTTCAATGGAGGTACAACCAGGAGGTAATCCAAAGTTTATTTTCTGCAAGAGAGATCTTCTGACGTTTCGGTCCCCGCTGGTACCTTTATCAAGGCAGCCACTGTGTCAAATAGTCGCAACTTAAATCTGTGTGGGAAGGGGGATATATAGCCTTTGAGTATAAAGAAACATAAAAATATATGATACAGCCAGTACAGCATATGGCGGGTGAGCCAGTGACAGGGACTATAGAGAGGTAGGGCAGGGGGATCAGAGGCGGTCCTGCAGCGATGCATAACCCACAACAGAGAGAGCCGGCACCGGGAAGGGTGATCCCTGGAGAGGACAAGGGCCTGTGCAGTGCTGTGAGCTGCTGACCTGTAAGGAGCGGAGGCTGCGCAGCTGTGAGACCAGGAATGGCGCCAGGAGAGCCAGGCTCCTCCAAGTCCCCTACTGCTGCCACCTGCCAGAGGGAAGGGAACCGCGCTGCCCCCACTAGCTGCCAACCACAGGAGGAGCCCCAAACCCGGAGAGAACAGAATGATGTGTGCTGCCGAGGTTTCCTACATAGTGCCTGCCTGTGGAGGAGCCGAGAGGGTGAAGACTAGAACCTCATGGAAGAAGGTGCTGAGGGGGTAAATTACCTGGGAGCACACCCAGCCGGAGGATTCTCCTGAAGTTGCTCCGAAGAAGATAGAGGACGCAGCAAGTGGAGACCAAGGTGCGCAGGCACCGCGGAGGACACCCGCTCTCGAGGAACCAGGACTGGAGGACATGCAAAGGACCCCTAGCTGGAGACCTGTAGAAGCCCCCTCAGTGGTGCGGAGCTGCCCCTAGAGATGCCTGCCCGAAAGTAAGTTAAGAACACGATGTAACATCAAGGACAGGAGCTGCTCAGAGGACAGGTGACAGCCCAGCGGAGGAGAGGATAGAGGAGGATCCCCAGCCTGATAGGAGCCGGGGGTGGAAGCAGAGGCCAACCCAGAACAGCACAACAGGCGGAGCAGAGGACGACCCAGCACCTCCTGCTGCAGGAGCCGAGGACACGGGACACAAGGCAGACGTCAGGCTCATGGCAGATGCTGTGCGGCTGTGGTACAGGTATATGTGCGCTGTTGTGTGTTTATGCTGGGCGTTATGGGTAATAGAGGAGGTTTCTTTTTTAGGATGTCGGTATGTGGTAGACTCGCTATGTATAGGATGTGTAGTATGCTAGGGTTTGTGGTTATAGTGGATGTATTTGTGTATGCAGGGCACCATTTGCGGATGTACTAAAAGGATGATCACAAAAAGGGATGATCGGGATGATTGCCTGCAGTTCCTATTCGCACCACTAGATGTCACAATTTTTTTTACTTCAACTGAGAATTTGTATGTTGGACACTGGTTGTGTATCCTGGACAGTCGGTAGAATAGGTAATCAGCGCTCAGTATCATTCTGTGGAGTTTTCGTAGCTTCTTAAAAGAAGCTGTAAGCGCTGCACAGGGAGGCCAGGCAGCGTCTCCCCTGTGCACAGTGAGCTGACAGGACGCGCTTCTGTCAGCTCCTGCTGTGCTAGCAGTGTGAGGATTCACTAATGAGAATCCTCACACTGTGCCTACCTAGCTAGTGTAAAAGTTAATAAAATAATAAAAACCCTAACTAACTCTACTCCTTCGGCTGCTCCGGCAGCCCTTTAGAATAGCACCCACTCCAGTGGGCACCTAACACGAACTGAGGAGTCTGGGATGCAGTAGGGGAGGAGCCTACCCTCCAAAAGCTTTAGGATAGGTGCCTGGCTCCTGCGGACCCTCCTACATCCCAATGTGAAGCTGTGTCACCAGGACCATTGAAAGAGAAAAGTATGTGCTGCACATACTTTTTGTACTTGCTTTTCATCGCATTGTATGCACAACGCATGTACAAGGATGAATGCGATGCGTGCTATTTAAGCTCAAAATGCACGCCCGCATCGAGACGTGTATGGGCACCTTAAGTCAGAGAGAACCTGAGAATTCTGACTGGGAAGTGCAATTAACAGGTCAGATGTGGACTGCTGCTTTGAAGTTGGATATCTCCATTTCCCCAGGGCCGATTTTAAAAATTCTGGTATCCCTGGAAAAAGGGGATCCTCAGCTATCAGAGTATGGCCCTTATACACCTGGGGCCCCAGAGCAAGTGCCCATTAAGCCCATACGAAAAGACCGCCCTGGTCCCGGTTCGCTGACGTCATCCGGGGGCGATTATGCTGTGTACACACGGGGGCGATAGGGGCTGAAATAGCTGGGAATATGGTTGCTGAGCGACCATATTGCCAGTGATTGGAGTGTGCACCAGCGATAAATCGCCGGGTGCGCGCTCCCGTTTTCACAAAACGGGACACTGGGCAATATGATTGATGATATGATTGCTAGCAATATATTGCCAGCGATCATATTGCCCCGTGTGTACGCACCTTTATTCCTAACAATTTTGCTGCACCCGTCATCTTGAAACGTGCACATGTCCCTTTGTTGATGAATTTACAAGGCTGCCTAATTAGAGCAATAATTGATATTTGCGTGGAGATTAATAACAGTATTACAGACACACATGCTATGACCGATAACACACACGTAACAGACTTATTTTAATTTTTTTTCTAATGCACTTTATTTCACATTTATCACTTTTCACTTATGTTTTTAATATTTCGCTGTCCTTAATAAATGATTCAATAAACATCATGTTTTAGCCAATTCTCTGTTTCTTGGGTCACTTTATTAATGTACCTATAACATTAATCAGAACATTAATATATGCTAACCTAGATTGCCCCTTGTAGGAATACTTTATCTTTCTTTGCTTCCAAGTCTAATACATATTCCTGGGTGCGCCTCCCCCATTACCAATTGATACTTAATATAGTAATGCAGGGGTGAGATAGCTATACCAATTACAGGCCGTTCGGATTGATAGCCTCTATCTATTAACCTGTATCAGCGATATCAGATGGTCGACAGTCATCAGGTCGACATACTGCAAAGTCGACATGGGTCTAGGTCGACAGGTCATTAGGTCAACATGGTCTAGGTCGACTGGGTTTTTCACTGGATTTTTGGGGGTTTTTTTGAGCCGACATGTGCCGACAGGCGGAATTTCATGCCCTACCATCCACTAGGGCAGGCGTTCCCAACCACGGTCCTCAAGGCACACCAACAGTGCAGGTTTTAGTGATATCCAGGCTTCAGCACAGATGGATTAATCCAAATCACAGGTACTAATTAAGACACCTGTGCTCAAGCCTGGATATCATTAAAACCTGTACTGTTGGTGTGCCTTGAGGACCGTGGTTGGGAACGCCTGCACTAGGGTGTGGTGGGAGAATAACATAGAGTACCAAGCACAGCCAGACATGCGAGGGGATGCGGTGCACTTAATCCTGTGTCCATGTTGACTGTGTCGGCATTCGGGTAAAAAAAAAAAGTACAAAACCCTATGTTGAGCTAGACCATTTTGACCTAATGCTTTTTTGGACCAAATGACCTGTTGACCTTGACCCATGTCGACCTTGCAGTATGTTGACCTAATGACTGTCGACAATCTTTAGGTCGACCATATGATCCTTACCTGTTTCAGCAAGGGGTGTGAGGCCAATTTCTCTCTTTCTCTCCAGGGAATGGAGAAATATCTGTGTTTAGAGCCAGACTAGAATCACGTCTGCCCGCAGACAATAGATCGGGTATCATTTTTTTATTTTTTTTTATGTATGTTTGACAAAGGCCATACACTTCACTGGAGGCGAAGATCCGCAGACGAAGGCCAGAGCATACAGCTAATTGCTGCCGATCCTACTATTAAAAAAGAAAAAGGAATGTATTGTATACACAGAACATCGAACATGCCTTCCAACTTTTACCAATAGATCAGTGGGACCTGCATGCAGCTGGCCCTGGAAAGGGGCGGGGCTATGTGCAACGGGGGCGGGACCGGGCATCGAGGCCCCGGGTTTTCCATCCTCTTTGCCAGCGTACCCAGCCCCGTCTCTCCTTGCTGCGCACGGCACCTATCCAGCAATCACCGGCTGCTCCACAAAGCAGAGCAGCCATGATCACCTCCCCTCAAGGGACATCAGGGCAGGCTCCAAATAGCGGGACCATACCACTGTAATCAGGACAGTTGGGAGGAATGCTATAAATACATTATCATGTAGCGCCGATTATTCCTGTTGTCCGACTCTACCTGTATGACTACATGTGAAGGAAAACACAGAGGCTGCTTCTTTTGCCCAACGTTTGGGAATTTATGATATTTTAGTTTTCGGAACTTGTCTCCTGTCCTACATAACAGTTTATAGACGCTGTGACCAGGGGTGAGGGTCATTAAGTCGACAGTAATTAGATCTTTTGGTTGGCAGTGAAAAGGTCTACATATGAAAAAGATCGACCTGGTTTAAATTGACGCTGAAAACGGTCAACACAATCCAAAAGGCTGCATGAAAAAGGTCAACACAGGAATAGGTCGACATGAGTTATTAAAGAAAATTGTGTATGTGGAAATCTGCTGACACGGGCACTGTATAAGTGTACAGCGACACGGACACACAGCTCCAATTTCTATTCACTTTTTTCTTAATGCACTTTTTTAATTTTAACCTATTTTTCTGTTTTGTGCCAATGAATAAACTGTATATTTAGAACAATTGGTCTGTACACAGACTCCGTCCTGCCCCCACTTAAAGTTATTCCTCCTGGTTATATATGGTGGCTAATTATTAATATTATGTAGTTTGAGCAGAAAATATTGTGGTATCAGTGGATGAGTCAAAAACTCAGGCTGCTCCCGGATCCGAAGGCGCTACACCCCACGCCCCTGAAACAGCAGACACTGGAGGAGGATTCGAACCCGTGGTGGCTCAGCCTGAGTGGCTGTCCCAGACGCTGAACTAACGGTACACGCCACTGTACCAGCCACTCATACACGGACTGTTCGTGTATCTCGTAGCTACAATGCAGTGACGTCATTCACGCTGTGCCGCACCATCGCCACCTATTGGCAGCTGCTGGAACTACACCTGGCACATAATGCATCGTCATCACTGCTGCTCCCCCTACATGAGCACTCTGCCGGCTGTTCTGATGGAGGCAGTCACTGACTGGGACGCCATGTTCCTGCGTAGAAGAAGCGGCTGGTAAGTGCACATGTGCAGAACACCCCCTGAGCATTGAGCAACCTGTGGGTGAGAACTGGAGCTCAGTCTGTATGTTGGTCATGTATGTGACTCCCACAGGGCTGCTGCATGGTGCTCCTGGGGATATCTATGTGTATGGGCATACCAGTGTATCCTCAGCAGCGCTACTCTATGGCTCAGGTTGTAATATCTCAGCCCCAGTGCTGTCTGCATTATTATACACTGTAAATTATCTATCTGCTTTCCCAAAGTGTGACACAGGTGTATATAGACCAGATTATAATCTATGGGAAGCCTCTGTGTGTATACCATATGTTCTCTCTCTGCTGCAGTAGCTATGCGCGCTTTGCTATGTTCTATGATAATAAACACATGTGAGTGTAATGGTAAATATGTGCCCGGCATGCCAATGTGGTGAGATACAGGTGAGCCAAACCGTACAGGCTAGCAAACTGCACGTAGCCATTAGTGCAGATGTAGGATAACTGGGCATACTGTATATAGGCTGGGATCACTGCTGCGTTCAGGTGACACCAAGTACATGTCACCCGCCGGGATTGCTTGCTGGATGGTTATACAGGGATTATTGTCACATTAGTTATACTGTAGTCTAAAGTGTATACTGTATTATCTACCATCCTAATGGGGCATACACACAGGGGGCGGGATGTACTAAAGGGAAAATGTGATAAAACGGGGGTTTTACCGCATTTTCCTTTGTACCATTACCCGTCCGCCCCATCTCCGCCTGGCAGGGTATCTCCACCTCTGGGTGGCGATACCCTATAGATGCCTATGGGCTTCTATCGCCGCCCGCCGTCCTTGCGACCCATCCTCCATCGATCTACTCCTCCCTCAGCAGGTGTCACAGCCGGGAGGAGGAGAGGCAGGGGGACACTGACAGCCGCCAGGATGTGACGGAGACCCCCGCACACCACATTACAGGTATCGCGGGGGTCTCCGTCACCGCAACCCAATGCTAGCCGCATATGTTAGTACATATGCGGTAGCATCGCGGCGGCTGGCGATTTACATTAATACATCCCGCCCAGGGGGATATGAGGCTTATTTCTAAGTGATCTGACTAGATCGCTTAGAAATGAAAAAAGGATCACTCCATGTGTATACCCTCTGGTGATGACGATTGCGCGGTCCCGCGCGTCGCTGTTGCTTGACTAGATTTACACTGCATCCAGTTATAAATCTAGTCATCGCCAATGTTCTCACACCAGAGAACACTGGCCCTGACAGATTGTTCAGCACACAATGCTGAGCCATCTGTGCTTAACTGCAAACTTAGCACAGAGGCTCACTTGCACTGTGTGTGCACAGCTTTAGGGATGGACGTCTTTGCAATTGATGACAATAGTGCAACTGCCCATTGATTGTGGCACACTATGCAATGGATGACCATCAATGTTTTTACCTATTGATGGTGATCCATTTTCTTTGACTGATTGGATTGTGGGCCAATCAAAACATGTAGGCGGTGCTTCATGAGTGTTGGGGCAGAGCTATGCTGTGTGGGGCTGAAAGACAGATGAAAATGTGATGAAAGACAGTGTGGGGCTGGTGCGATGGTGACAGTGTGGGGCTGTTGCAATGGGGATACTACAGTGCGGGCTGGAGCAATGGGGAGACTACAGTGTGGAGCAGGTGCAATGGGGAGACTACAGTGTGGGGCTGGTGTGATGGGAGACTACAGTGTGGGGCTGGTGCGATGGGGACAGTGTGGGGCTGCTGCGATGGGGGACAGTGTGGGGTAGGTGCAATGGGGTTAGGGTTTTTTTCCTTGAAATGCCGCCTGCCACCGCTGGGAATAAAGAATAATCCGCGTGGCATTATGTGAATTTTGGCTCAATCCGCGTGGCATTATGTGAATTTTGGCTCAATACGTTTGGCATAATGTGTAAGGGGCAAGTATAATGGGGTCTATTATTTTGTTGCAGAATGTGTAGAAGTGGTATATGGTGTGGAACACGGTACTTGTGGAGTATCACGGCTCCCACGACCTGCATCGTATGCAGATCGTATGCTAAAAATCGCATCGCATAGCATGTGGCATACGATGGCATACGATGCGATGCGATGTTTTACCGATTTTTGACTATTTTAGCTCAAAAATCGTATGCCATCGCATAACATCGTATGCCATATGTAGTGGCATACGATGTCATACGATGCGATACGATGTTTTACCGATTTTAGAGCAAAAATGGTCAAAAATCGGTAAAACATCGGATAACATCGTATGCCATATGTAGTGGCATACGATGTCATACGATGCGATACGATGTTTTTCCGATTTTTGAGCAAAAATGGTGAAAAATCGGTAAAACATCGGATAACATCGTATGCCATATGTAGTGGCATACGATGTCATATGATGCGATACGATGTTTTACCGATTTTTGAGCAAAAATGGTGAAAAATCGGTAAAACATCGCATGGCATCGTATGCCATCGATGCGATACGATGTTTTACCGATTTTTTTGAGCCATTTTAGCTCAAAAATCGTATGCGATCGCATCGGATGCCATACAATGGCATCCGATGCGATGGCACCCGATTTTGCACTGAAATGCATCAGAATGCATTGAAATGTGTATTAAAGTAGTGAAATGCCCCCAAATGCCATTTTTCATAGTGCACCACCCCCACTATCAACGTCAACCCGAAGCGTGGCGAGCGCAGCGAGCCCGCGAGGGGCGGCGGTACGCGTCCTACGACCTTTTTCATACCCCCACTATCCACGTCGGCGTGGAGTTGAGAATAGAATAGTGTGGCGAGCGCAGCGAGCCACCGAGCCCGAAGCGTGGCGAGCGGACGCGGATACCTTCACAGCTATACGCGTCTCCTCGCGGGCTTTACAGGTATCCGCGTCCCCTCGCGGGGCTCGCTGCGCTCGCCACGCTTCGGGCTCGGTGGCTCGCTGCGCTCGCCACACTATTCTATTCTCAACTCCACGCCGACGTGGATAGTGGGGGTATGAAAAGGTCGTAGGACGCGTACCGCCGCCCCTCGCGGGCTCGCTGCGCTCGCCACGCTTCGGGTTGACGTTGATAGTGGGGGTGGTGCACTATGAAAAATGGCATTTGGGGGCATTTCACTACTTTAATACACATTTCAATGCATTCTGATGCATTTCAGTGCAAAATCGGGTGCCATCGCATCGCATCGGATGCCATCGTATGGCATCCGATGCGATCGCATAAGATTTTTGAGCTAAAATGGCTCAAAAATCGGTAAAACATCGTATCGCATCGATGGCATACAATGCCATACGATGTTTTACCGATTTTTCACAATTTTTGCTCAAAAATCGGTAAAACATCGTATCGCATCGTATGACATCGTATGCCACTACATATGGCATACGATGTTATCCGATGTTTTACCGATTTTTGACCATTTTTGCTCAAAAATCGGTAAAACATCGTATCGCATCGTATGACATCGTATGCCACTACATATGGCATACGATGCCATGCGATGGCATACGATTTTTGAGCAAAAATGCTCAAAAATCGGTAAAACATCGCATCGCATCGTATGACATCGTATGCCACTACATATGGCATACGATGCCATACGATGGGAGCCGTGATACTCCACAAGTACCTGGCACCATCTCTTTGCAAGTTTTTGAACAGGATTCTCCTAAACTCACTATGCCGCTATTTTTACATACTGTTGTAGACCAGCATTTTTTTTTTTTTAAATATGGATGTTTTCCTCCTCTTCCCTCCCCTTCAGGATGCTACTAAAACCTTGCTGCCACTGAGGACCCCCAGGACGTTGCTCAGGACACCGCCCATCATAGACGGGAAGGATACAGGCGGGGAGACAGCTGCCCCAACTCCGCCCCCAGGGCGCTGCGGCAGAGAACACAGCCCAACGCTGCTAGGAACGACGCTGAGGAGGAGAGAGGTGCCCTATCCGACAGATGCTGCAGTACCCCCACCTGCGACCGATTCTATGTGAGTGCACTCTTCGGTCACGACTGGCGAAGAGTATGTCTTGGGGGGGGGGGGGGGGGGAGCGAGGGAGGGGAGATAATGTCCCCCCTTCTGTTATTTTGTTTGTTTAAAATAAAATTGATGGCGCCATCTGTGTGTGTGTATACGTATATGTGTGTATATATTCGATCCCTTACCACCGTGGCAAGCGCAGAGGGGAAGGGGGAGCTTCCAGATCACAGGACAGTGGACGCGTACTTCCGGGAGCTGCGCCGCCTGGACCACAGGAGGAGACTGGTCAGCCCTGCAGCGCTGCCCTGGTGTGGACCGTCTGGTGGTGAGTACAGTCAGACTGCTGCATGATGTCGCCGGCTACCCCCGCTGCCACCATGTCCTGACTGCCTCTCCTTCCTCCACCCTCCCACGCTGCTGCCTCGGCCTCCCGTTTACTGCTGCACCAGCCGCCCTCCTCCATTTCTACATACAGTATAAGGGTGACATTTTGATGGCTTACAATTTAAGGGGCTGTTGTGATGAAAGACAGTGTGGGGCTGGTGCGATGGTGACAGTGTGGGGCTGTTGCAATGGGGAGACTACAGTGCGGGCTGGAGCAATGGGGAGACTACAGTGTGGAGCAGGTGCAATGGGGAGACTACAGTGTGGGGCTGGTGTGATGGGAGACTACAGTGTGGGGCTGGTGTGATGGGAGACTACAGTGTGGGGCTGGTGTGATGGGAGACTACAGTGTGGGGCTGGTGCGATGGGGGACAGTGTGGGGTAGGTGCAATGGGGTTAGGTTTTTTTTCCTTGAAATGCCGCCTGCCACCGCTGGGAATAAAGAATAATCCGCGTGGCATTATGTGAATTTTGGCTCAATCCGCGTGGCATTATGTGAATTTTGGCTCAATACGTTTGGCATAATGTGTAAGATGCAAGTATAATGGAGTCTATTATTTTGTAGCAGAATGTGTAGAAGTGGTATATGGTGTGGAACACTACACAAGGCCAATTTTGAGTGTCCACACCCTCTTTTCCTGAGCGCTCGCGCACAAATGTGTTGACACTATTGACACCAAGGTGGGCCTGTGTACTTTAAATGCCAGGACCTATTTTTAATCCCCTTCCCGCCCTTTATCTGCTCTCTGAGCGTGCACACTGGCACCATCTCTTTGCAAGTTTTTGAACAGGATTCTCCTAAACTCACTATGCCGCTATTTTTACATACTGTTGTAGACCAGCATTTTTTTTTTTTTAAATATGGATGTTTTCCTCCTCTTCCCTCCCCTTCAGGATGCTACTAAAACCTTGCTGCCACTGAGGACCCCCAGGACGTTGCTCAGGACACCGCCCAACATAGACGGGAAGGATACAGGCGGGGAGACAGCTGCCCCAACTCCGCCCCCAGGGCGCTGCGGCAGAGAACACAGCCCAACGCTGCTGGGAACGACGCTGAGGAGGAGAGAGGTGCCCTATCCGACAGATGCTGCAGTACCCCCACCTGCGACCGATTCTATGTGAGTGCACTCTTCGGTCACGACTGGCGAAGAGTATGTCTTGGGGGGGGGGGGGGGAGCGAGGGAGGGGAGAGGAGGTGCAAGATTAATCTGCTTTGGGCTAAGGGAAGAGGTGTGGCATGATGCTAGGTGGTGGGTTGTGATTACATGTAATGGGCATTAAGGGGTTTAGCAGTGGTGTCAAACTCATGGCCCTCCAGCTGTTGTGGAACTACACTTCCCAGCATGCCCTACCACAGATTTTAGCGATCCATTATATAAAATCTGTGGCAGGGCATGTAGGGATGTGTACTTCCACAACAGCTGTAGGGCCGTGACTTTGACACCACTGGGTTAAGGCATACTTTTTAAATATGTTATAGGTACACGGTAACACC